>NC_079170.1:13735427-13764940 GCF_947568905.1 Ostrea edulis | reverse complement strand
CAAGAGATATACATACTATAGCTACAAACAAAGGGAAAGAAAAAAGTAAGAGATAGAGTTATGGAGAACAGACTCATCATATATTTGTTAGGAAGAGATTTTCAACGATTTAAAACTCGAGTTTGACATTGTCACCAAACCTACGTGTATTACAAAATATGGGATGTAATAACTTTTTCCTGATACTAGTTAATGATATGCATTCTAAAATGGAACCCGTCTGTTATTTTACCCGAGTTACATAAAGTACAAACTCTTTCGTTAAGGTAACTCCACCCCTCTAGAATCATAGGTTCAATCTTATATTTGATTGTTGATTCTTCAAATAATATACCTTGGTAACAAATAAAATTGATTACGTATGTTGCGCTATTTATAATTTTTTAGCAATTGGCACACGTTATCAACGTCAGAAAATTGCATTTTTCGGTAAATCATCAAAATTTCACAAACTGGTTATAACGATGTAAAAAAATTATTTGACCATCTACAAGTCTCAACAGGAAGTTGGTGGTTTGTAGTTCTAAATTTACCAGTACTTTTCTGAATTTACTTGGTAAATGTTCAGATATTTTTCACATAAAGAACTATACTTTTTTTTTTATTAACTTGACCTTTTGATGAGCTGTTTATATCATTTTACCATTTTTGGATGAATTGATCACTTAATCTTTGTTTCAGAGCTGCAACAGCCCATTTTCTATCAATGGAATTTTGCTCATACCAAATGTTAAAAAATTCACAAGATGTTAAAATTTTGTATGTAAGATTTACCCATGAATTCTTCCTTAGGAATATTGCGAATATAAATAGTTATATAATATACAAACAATTTTGTTTTTCAAACTATTAAGTGATCTTATCCAAAACGAAATCATCCTTGTATATAATCATGTATACAGTGGGAAGCGCCCAGTCTCGCCATATAAAAAAGGAGCACTACTCGATCTTTAAATGGAAAGTGTTTTAAACATTCTAAGTGTTTGTGTGCAGTACGGGAACACACAGTCAAATGTTATACCTCTGTCCTATCTTGGATAAACCCGTCTTCTCATTCCTGTAAAATATTCAGGTTTTGATTTAAGCTTAATATGTTTCATAGTTTACCAAAACCAACCTGTCAAGTGATGTCTGATGTGTCTCATGCCAATTGTTAGACCGTTCTTTACATAATACCCTTTTTAAACATTCGCGAATTAGGAGCCGGTCTACGCCGGGTGCAAAATAATAGTCATCCGAGGTGACCAGGCATATTTGGGGTCTGTGACGTCGTAATGCCGGCATCAACACGGTCTTATCACGATGCAGACACGGAAAATGCCGTTTTCCCTACGGATAAGCACGATAGCTACCCGTACGTCCCCAGAAAAACTCCTGGTCGGTGCTGGCGGTCCATCCACAATTGCATCATGTAGATTCACGGATGTCCACGGGTTATCACGATCTTTCTCCCCTTTATCGTGACTGTCCGTGTAGTTACCGGGAACAATCGGTGTACAAGCCGTAGACATCCGTGTTCTTCATCAGAAAAGTTTCGTACACGGATGACCCCGGACTTTACACGGTTACTTCGGTTGATACACGGACTTCTCGGTTGATACACGGACCTCGCGGTTGATACACGGTGTTTGTTTGATCAAGATGATAGGACTCACTACGGGTATGGCAAGTCGACAGGGGATGCTTACTTCTCCTACGCACCTTATCGCATCTCTGGCATATCCAGGGGACTCCATGTTTGCTCAACTCTCTATTTTGTATTCCTTATATGAGTTATGAGGTCCCGTGGGAATTCGGGTTAAAATAGGTCTTCAGTACCCTTTGCGTCTCGTGAGAGGCGACTAAATGGGGCGGTCCTTCGGATGAGACCGCATGAACTGAGGTCCGGTGTCACAGCAGGTATGGCACGATACAGATCCCTCCCTGCTCAAAAGCCATGAGCGTTGAGAATAGGTTCAATTTTTGCAGCCCTTCACCGGCAATGGTGACGTCTGGGTATGAGTGAAAAATTACTTTGTATAATCAACCATTCAATGAGTTATGAGATTGATCACTGTTCATTACCTTTACCTTTCATTTATCACTGTTCGTTATCTTCACCTTTTCCTGATCGAGGGTTAGCAAAGTGGTTAGCAATTTGCTTCCGGTCTTGAGACCATGGGTTGCGGTATAAGCAAGCTTGAATCTACCCTAAATAGGGATTTAAAACCTACATCAAACCTATAAACGCGTCTCAATATTTAGAAGAAAAAAATGCACATAATCCCCAAGTTTAAGGGATATATTAAAGGTGAAACCATACTCCATGTGAAAAAAAATCAAGTGATGGAGAAGTACTAACGTCCAAGAAATTCTTAAAGAATTCAAAACAAACATTCTAAAGAGGGGCTTCGATTTTGAGACTTTTCCTCAATGATAACACTGCATGGCATAATATAGTGCATTATGGCAGGAAGCATCAGATCATATAAAAAAGGGGAAATACTTTATAATTTTTTTTATTAGTTCTACTGGAGAGAAAAGTCAGTACATTAAAAAATTGTGGAAATAAAGAAATATTAAATAGATTCTCTCGATGCTAAAAAGTTCATCCTGTAACTATTCTTGTAATTAGTCAATTTTTGTTCTCTAGTTTTGCAAATTCATTTTGATTTTTACATCCCCCCTAATCGAGGCAAATCTATAGATATATGTTTGATAACTCCAACATTCTATTATTTTGCGAATACTAAGGAAAATCATTGAATAACGCAATATATGAAAGTGGTTTAAATACATGTTTAAGAACTTGATTAATCAACTTTAAGATTATATAACTGTGTGCTATTGGAATATACGAGTAACAAATGATTTAGAAATGAAAGAAAATAACCAACAACAAAAAAATGCAGGCAATCAGGAACATACACTACTGAAATACAGTATACTTTGAGTGGAAATACTTCGAGAACTTGAACATTTCATTACCATTATATTTAAAGATTTTTTAAAACAATAGAGGCTGTAAGCTCGTGGAGGAGATGGCGCAAAATTTGAGTACTTCCGGTGACAAAGACACCTTTACGGTTTACATGAAATCATACAAGTTAGAAATATCCTGCAGTTTTTAATCGTTTTTTTTTTTTTGGTCGATGCAAAGTTCTAAGCGGACGTCATGGGGAAAGTTGTGCAGATCAGTATAAATGCATTCAAATACCGGTAGTAAACTTGATGTCTATTAGATAATAAATACCGTGGTTTTGTTTGTTACCACATCTAGGGCCTTCATACCGATCATCAGTCTTTAGTTACATATACGCTCAAGTAGATCTAAATAGATTTACATTTACTTATTTACAATTCACAAATCAAGATGTACACAGTTATACGTCATATGCAGTCACGCTTGAAATTGTATAAATCAAATGTTTATAAAAGGGGGAGCATGGTTGTACGGTCTATATATAGAGAGAATTTTAACGTAAAACATTCCTAGACACAGCAGCTCTAGTACTACTAAACAGTACTCTTTCCATATGCACCAAAACTTTATCACTGTTCTTATCGACGCCGCGCGTGCATGACCTTGATTAGCTGCAATAATGTAGCCCTCGTCTTTAAGGAGGGGAGGGGGGTCAGAGTAAAAAAAAAAACTCGAAGAGGTCTACATTATTGCAGCTAGACCTTGATAAATGCAATATTTACACAATTCTCACAAAAGAAGTGATAGTATTTTAATATTATAAAACAATAGAATGATGATTCAGAAAGTGGATTCATTGAGATTCGGTTGGTGCTTGGTGGAGGGGGGTATAATTTGATAACATGACACGTTATGTTTTAAAGTTCGTACCACTGTATTGATGATTTACTGGTAATATGATTATTACAAATGAACAAACCTACATCCGCATTGAATTTTTCTATCCTCTCTCGCTAAACCAGTTTCAAATTGTATAAACATAGTTTTGTGTATATAAAAAACATTAGTTTATACTAAATTCAAGAATGTGGTTTTAACTTAAGACTTACGATAACTTCCTTGAGATAAAGAGAAATGTATTGCATGAAAATGATTTGTCTTCCAATTCATTTTTTAGGTTAGATGGACCGATGTCATTGAGACTAATCTCCTGAAATATTCTTGAACACCTTGATACCCAGGCCACGACATACAGTTCCTGTAGGTGTTGACATACCGACAAAGCAGTGACTTGTGTAACACCGATGGTGCAATCACTAATTATACCCCCCAAACGAAGTTCTGGGGGGTATATAGGAATCACTCTCTCTGTCTGTCTGTCCGTCCGTCCGTCTGCCTGTCTGTGCAGATTCGTGTCCGGGCCATAACTTCTTTGTTCTTTGACTTAGGCATACCATATTTAGCACACAGGTAGATCACCATGAGACGATGTGTCGAGTACTTTCATGACCTCTATATGACCTTGACCCTTGACCTCAAGGTCAAAATTAAAGTTGTTTTTTTTAAGGATGGATTCGTGTCCGGGCCATAACTTCTCTTGTTCTTTGACATAGGCATACCATATTTGACACATGAGTGTATCACCATTAGACGATGTGTCATGTACCTTCATGACCTCCATATGACCTTGACCTCAAGGTCAAAATTAAAGGTTTTTTCAATGGATTCGTGTCAGGGCTATGACTTCTTTGTTCTTTGACATAGGCATAACATATTTGACACATGAGTGTATCACCATGAGACGATGTGTCGAGTACCTTCATGAACTCTATATGATCTTGAACTTTGACCTCAAGGTCAAAATTGATTATAGGGTTTTGACATAGTCATACCATAAGACATGGGTGTATCACCATGAGACTATGTGTCATGTACATTCATGACCTCCTTATGACCTTAACCTTTGATCTCAAGGTCAAAATTATAGGTTTATGCCATGGATTTGTGTTCGGACTATATCTTCCATTTTCTTCTACAAAGGCATACCATATTTTCACACTCAGGAAAGAGGTAATTTATACCTATTAACAACACCCTTTGGGAGATTGCGGTAAGCGGAGGGTATTCTTAATGAGCATTGCTTACAGTACATCTTGTATTTTCAACTTTGAATACAGGATCAACATGTGCTCCACAGCAAAATTCCCGCAATACCCACGTGTACGCCTGGAAAACGGTTTAGGTGTTCACCATCTATGATCAATTACCACAAGCTGTGTCCTTGAACATTCCAGCTTTTGTATCCTTAAGAGGACAGTTGGTAACTGAGTTACATAATAGCCAGGGGAGTATTTACGTCGAGAGCGCTAAAGAAAGGATAAAATCCACATACCAGCAGTCTACAGCCAATATCAACCAAGATAAATATGTGTATGTGATGCATTAAACAGTATATTAAATATCATTAACTGTTTATTCAACCGTAATATTTTTAAAACATTTTCTTGAGTGACTGTTAAGAACAATGCTGTACATGTTCATATCTTCGGGAATTAAGCGCTTGTTTTTTGTTGTTTTTTTGGTGTTTTTTTAAAATATCATTTTCTTTCTTTATTATTATTTTTTGCAAATTATATATGAATGAAATAAAACTTGTGTGTCAAATGGTTTAGTATGAATAAAAATGCACTACTGATTGTTATTGTTTTACTAAGTATATTTTATCAATACATGTTGATGTTGAATTCATTCAGGAATGAAAATATCATTGTATAATTATGTTAATGTTATGTGTCCATTCAGAGTCCTTTATGATTCCGAATAATTCTGCAGTCAGCTGTTGTCCAAATAATCAAGTTGCAGCAATAAAATTATATCACTTTGCAATGTTCTTTGTCCACCATGAGTCTTTTTATGATCCGGATGTTTTTGCATGCAGTCGGATGTAGTCCAAACAATCGAGACGCAATGATTCACAATGCACAAAAGATGGCCCTTTATCAGGTGATAGTAAGGATGGCTGGAGTCGAGGAAGTAAATACGCTTCCTGTATTCAAAATGTGTATTATATAATGTACAGTGAAGCCTATAAAAAGAAAATTCACAATAAAGAGCCAAACATGAGGAATGCTTACAAGGTAAAAAATATTTACATTGTGTACCGCTTTATCTATTGTTAACTGTGTTTCAGTGAAAGGGCTCTATAACTTCAACTTTATAACAGGAACAACATCTCGAGTTTCTGGTGACTAGTAGCACATCACGTGGTGGCGGGAACAGGAATAGACCATCGACATATGCACTTCAAACTCGGACTTGTGTAGCCAAATCCCTAGATTTATTAAAATCATTTTTTTTTTTAAAAGAATACACCAATATGTTAAGAACTCCTCAGCCCAGTAAGACATTTACATGTCCTCATTATTTAGTAGATCACTCCCAATGATTCATCTATAACTGTTAGTAACATTTTCTATTACTTAAACCACTAGTACATGTATATACCACATGCATGAGAAATAATATTACAAAGACAATATTGGTGAGCTCAGAAAGTAATTCAAAACTTTTCTGATGCTTAACAACATTATGCTTTTCTCTATCTGGCTGTAAACAGGCGTTAATTATACACATTATGCAAATTCTTTATCACATTATTGGAAGGAGCAACCACTGAAATTACTCTCTCCGGCGTTCGCCTCCTGATATCTTTAGACAAGAACTGCCCCCCACCCCCCACCCCCGCCCTGTAATTTCTGGTTAAATATAAACAAACTTATTTAAGCCATACATAATCAAGTTATCTTAATAATACAAATTTCTCCAAAATGCTTAAATAATGATAATTTAAAAAAAAACAGTGAAGTAATAGGCCATATGACAATATAACCATAGCACCACCACCCTCAATTTTAGCCACATCACAAAATTATCTACTTGGGTTACATTGTACATTTGTATGTCTAATTATTAATAATAATAGGCCTAGTTGTTTGAATTGAAAGAGAAGAAGTAAGTTGAATTAAAAGTATAAATGAATTGCGTAATTATCGAATAATTATTCATGAAGATGAACGTATACGTGCAGTTACCTGGTTACTTTATACAACTTGTTTTCCATCGACACTTGAACCACTGCATTGACAATGTACGTCAACTTGTTTAACAGGGATGTAACAAATGGTTGTGGTTCATGTAACACTTTATTTATGGAAAACAGCAAGATGCCCTACTTGTGAACAAAAGTTCAGGTTCCTGCGGCTAACCAGCTGAATTTTAGTAATATACTCAGAAAGAAATAAAAATCCCTAACATGAAAAGCGTTGTGAACAAATGTATACTTAAATTAAACATGCTATAATTAAGTTATCAACATATCAACAGTCATCAGCGAATTACCGAGGTTGTCCACATTCCTATGTATATCAAACTGTTAATATACAAGACAGAAATTGCTCCCCCCCCCCCACTTTTCAAATGCATATTTATACATGTATCTAGATTATATCTCAGAAAAATTCATATTTTTTTTTTATAGCAGATGAACCTGGACTTTGCCACTGTTTCTGTAGTATGAGATTATTTATGTACATGAGGGAATTTTTAAACGCATCAGTCATTCAGATTAGGGTCGATTTCAAGGTCACAATATAATATGAATATCACCTTCGTGCACACTATATATTAAAAATGGAGAATGATTTTATATCATAAAGGAATAATATATATAATCATTTGACAAAAAATGTTTTCACGTATACAGCTTATCACTTGATAATAGAAGTAAATAACGACAAAATATCATGACACTTTCTCCGCGATACATCTATCAGAACATGTACGTTGTGACGTACGTTTTCATTGTGACGTCATATGGTGCGAAGTGCAGAGGTACATTTATAACAGCACTGTTCCAGCTGCGTTCAATCGGACTCGATTACAACACGATATGCAAGTTTTGTGGAAACACCAGGCCTTCACTCATCTCTTAGATTGTATTGCTTAAGACGATTTATGTAGAACAACCTAGTCTTTCCATTAAGCTGCAATATATTTCTTCTCTCATCACGAACCTTGACTGATCTGCTCCTGGTCTTCCTATCATAATTCTTGTATTTTTCGTTGGACTTCGTAAGTTCTTTTCTTTTAACAAACTCACATGTATTGGATAATCGCTCTTTCAAATATAGGACTTACGGGTTGTCTTTACTTCAGGTTAGACATTCTCTTTAGACCATAGCTCCTACATTATTGTCATCTGGATCTCTGACTGGGTATCCATATTGCAAAGAATTGCTGTTGGTATTCCCATCATGTTGAGGATGCACATTAACGTTTTAGTCATGCTATCTGTCTGTTTTTCAATGTAATTGCTTTTCGGTATCTCGTACTATAGTCGACTACAGTCGGAATATATATGTTACCTTTGTCAGTAACAGGAAAAATGTGACCTACCAGATCAACAGCAACTCCTTCATATGGAGTGTCGATCAATAGATCTTTTTTTCGAAAGGAACTTTCGTAATTTTACCATTAGGAGACTTCCGTTGGTACATATCGCGTGACTGATAATATAGTTTTACGTCGCTTTGGATCCCTGGTCAGTAGAAATTTGATGATATATGGCCAATCGTTCTCTTCATACCCAAGTGTTCACCACAAATTCTGCCGTGTGCAATTATCATAACCTTTCTTCCCAGAGTTTCTGAAATAACAAGCAATTCCATTGTTTTCTTGTATCTAACCTTTGTTGAGTTGAAAACACAATTCTTTTTGGAAAAAAACCCCCAACAAAACCCTTCTATCACAATTTAAGCATTGTTTTCTTTCCCGAGGTTCAAGGTCTCTGTGAGATCGCAGTGATTCATCAAACATTTGTACATTTAACTATTTCTACCCTGTCGGTAACCCTCCTGCTTTATAGACGCCTGATCTCTTTTCTGTACAGCAGGGGGAATACATGTTCTCTGGATATTTTCTTCTTTGCCACAATGGATCTGGATCAGACAGATTTCTAACAACTGGTATAATTAAATAATATATTGGTTCTTTCATACATAATGGAATTGCCTTCCCTGTATGAAAAAGGATTATCGATGTCAATCAGCCCCTCTTCCACTTGCTGAACAGTACCGTCTATCAATACACATTTCCGGATATCCTGTGTAAGTTTTTGTCTTTTACAAGATCACGTTTCACATCCACACAACTACAATTACATGTATCACCGACGTAACCCATCAAAATAGATATAGCATCACATAATTTGACTCCACTTTTAGCACTCTGTTTCCCCCTAAAATAGCTCTAGCAAGTTTATCGTTATTTCGGATTTCAAACATTTCGGTTGAGCATCACTGAAGAGACATTATTTGTCGAAATGCGCATCTGGTGAATCAAAATTGGTACCGTATAAGTTTTACACATCTGACAAGTGCCACCAACGACTGGAAGAATATGTACACAGGTTAATTTTACCTGTCCATTTTGCATACAATATTCCAGCAACCACTTCTTGACAAAAATATACTGAGAGTGTCACCCTGTGCCGATAATTACTGCTAATGTTCTGGTGGTGCTGATAAGTTCTGATAATTGCTAATATTTTTATTATTGGTACTGTACCCCACTTGTTCTAGTGTGCCAAAAAATCTTCGAATTTGCATGGAATATACAAGTTAAACACATGTCATTGTATTATCTAGACACTCTCGATAAACATTTTTTTATTTATAAAAATTGTAAAATAATGAACACAGAACTGGATCTCCAACATCGCATGAGAGAGAGAGAGAGAGAGAGAGAGAGAGAGAGAGAGAGAGAGAGAGAGAGAGAGCATCTGTAATTATTGAATATCTTTATCAATGTAGAATGCTTTTAATTCACTGCATACTAATTCACATTCAAACACGAATTACCTGTATTTCTCATTATTATTAATATTATTTTTTGGCACTCTAGTTTTCCTTTTAGCTATTACAAGTATTTTTTCATTTCGCATTTCCAAAATTTCGGCTTGAGCATCACTGAAGAGACATTATTTGTCGAAATCCTCATCTGGTGCATCAAAATTTGTACCGTATAAGTTTTACATTAAACAGTGAATCTAGGAATAGTGACGTAATTAAGGAAACCAGGTTGTTTCCATAAACATGAATAGTATTTGGTATTGTTGTAATTGTCTTAATAAGCTTAAAAACAATATACATATCAGGAAAACAACTTTCAAGAAAAAATGTTCTTTTAAAAATCCTTCCTTATCATGTGTTTTTATCCTGCGGCACATTTTCACACCTCCTGCAGGACAACCGATAGCCACAGCATTTATCAAAACTTTGCAGTACCGATAGTTATTTCCACAGTTGATATCAGAACCCACAGTACAAACCACAATAAATATCAGCAATTATCACCACCAGCAGAAATTATTAGTACCAACAGTAAACATATCAGTAATTATCAGAACTCATCAGCTCCCACAGCACGGTAACAATAATTAACAGCAAATATCAGCAAAAAATGAGACTTGCTGTGCATTTTCCGTCCAGTAGTGAACTGGAATACAGGCTAATCCTATTTGTGAATTATTGTTAGTGGAACACTCTGTTGGTAGAGTTTTGTTTGCTTTTCTGTTTACCCTTTGTTTGGGCCTAAAAGTACTAGCTACAGTTGATAAAATTTAACTCAAATTGCCCCCTGACTCTACTTGGCTGCTCCTCTGCAAGTCTGTAGGCATCTTTGGTGTGGTACCTTCTGCTTCGAATAACCATTTTGCTAGATGCCCCAATTTATTACATCTTCTATCCTGCTTTGAACAACGTTTTTACTTAAATATTGAACTCTGGCATTGGGTTTTGCTGGGTTTCTGTAGATCTAGTTTTCTGAAAATCTTAAATGTTTTTATAGAAGGAAGAAAATGTATGTGCTTTTATAAACTGATCAGCAATATTAGATATATTCTTTATTGTTTGTGTATGTCTTTCATTTAGAAATTTTGCAAACGATCGATTGAGTACAGCTGTTCATGAATTGTTCTTCCCAAAACAATCTTTAAGGTTTTAATGTATCCTTGGATGTTTTGCCAAATTCAACCACTTCTCAACATAGTTATCAAGATGGGCAAACAATTGCAATGGGCTCCTATCTTGATCTGGTTTAAAGGAGCGGAATTTATAATGAAATCCTTTCCACTATCAACTGGAACCCCTTGACTAAAACCAGTTTTAAATCGTCGTAATTCATAGCTTCAGACACTGAAAAGTGTGAGTAGATTTCAAATGCTTTACATTTTAACAAAACATTAAGATGGATTGCCTAGATAGAATCTAGTCATCTTGCATTGTTTGCAAATGTCATGAATCTCTGTAAGCATGAGTCAATGCAATCTTTATTCTCTTCAAATACAGGTATCTTTGGACGTTTAGCAAGAGGCCATGAAACTTAATTCGACGAACTAACATTCGCAATAGCTAACTTTCAGTTTCAATATTTATGTAACTATGTGTCTCTTTTATTCTTCTTTAACTCATTTTAATCAATCAATCTATGTTCCTCGCTTCTCTTTCTACAGCTCGCTCATTTCTCTTAAAATTCTGTCCCTCCTTATCAGCTACAAAGTCTCTCAACTTTTCATTTTTCAGAGCTAATCGTTCTCCTAGCTCAATAAACCACATCTCAATAGACATGAGCAACAAAACACCCAAAGTACACAAAAACGAAACACACTCGTACAATCGAATTGCAACTGGTAGAACAAAACTTTCCTACACAGGCTTCACTATCTAATCTAAAAGGCATGTTTTACTGTTCAAGAAAATTATATAATCACTGATACTGTATCACCGTCACTTATTTGAACAAAACTTCAATCCACGGCTGCCATCAAAATTTCACAATCAACCAGCAATTGTGTTGGGTTCTTTTTCCACATTTTCCCACTGTAATAGAAGAATGAATTATTTTGTAAATCAAGAACACAGCCATTTCACATAATAATAATTTTTTTTGCAAAAAATGTACAATAGAATTGAAAGAAAGGATCTGAGCTAGTCGATGATAGGTTATATTCGATTAAAGCGCAAGTAAAATGTCAACGATGTTGTACGAGGTCTTATCCACGTATCCCTAGTCCCTTGTAAATTTTGTCAATCTACCATGTTTGCCCAGCCAATATACAGTTGTACATGTATAGGGTGCTACTTGTCGTCTACAAGCTGGACCGCTGGTGTGTCCAGGGGTCCGTGTTTGCCCAACTATCTATTTTCTATTGCTTATAGGAGTTATGAGTTCGTTATCTTCACCTTGCATGTAAATGTGCTAAAAAACTATCTCACGGTCACCTATCTAAAATATTGTACAACATCCTATAGTAAACTAAATTATCAAATCTATTGAATACACATTATCAACCCAAAGATATTGAATGGTGCATTGTAGCTATAGTCTGTCATAACTTTATAAATATTAGAACCATACTCTATGTATATGGGATTTTTAAAACATGGGTACTGAATGCGAATCGTACTACAGATTTTGTAAAAAAGGGGAAAAACCACAAAGATAAACACCGAGTTGTATCGTATTTAAAATATAATTAAAGCACTAGGGTGAAAACTATAACCAAAAAAGGTATCATCTCCAACGATTACTCAGTATGGGAAAACTACTCACACATGCAACTCCGCCTAAGAGATGAACTCAGCAGGGAAGCCTAACATCTGCATTCTGACATTCCGACCAACTCCTGGAATATATATACCTGGCCAAACTAACGAAACACATTTACCTGCTTTATTGCTAAATGTAGATTAAAAAAAAAACAACGCAGTGACTATCTAAGAATAACAATTCAAAAGTAATGGATAAATATACCACAGAAAATAACAAATAATGACTTCACATAGGAAGCCGAAGTAGTCGATAACTATATCATGCAAAAATACATATAATTGCCACAATACTGTGTTATACAGACATTGTTATACCACAATGTGTTCCTTCTACAGACGGGTGAATAAAGGGATATTTTCAACTTTTCAGTACACCATTTGTGTGTTCTCCTTTCCTCTATGTAAAGTGGTTCCGCAATATTGTTAACAGATAAAAACCTTTATATAATAAAGTGGTTAATTACTTAATGGGATATTGTGCAATAAAACATCTTTTCTTGCTCGTATTCTCTGAACACAAAAAACCCAGAAAACAGATATGAATTGTCTATTGACAAACACTTTCGATTGAAAAAACCAGCAAACAGGGAACATAATGGCTAAAATTTATTCTTCGGGTTTCTTAATATATTCAATCGTTATCATGGTTTGTGTATATTTTCCCAACGCAAAGACGCAGTCTATATACCATTCCCACGAATATTACTACAATTTTGAAGAAAGGATTTCGAAACTGGAAGATGAACTGATCAGATTGCGGCGTGAGATTGAAAGTGAGTATGATAAATGCGGGCTGATCGGACCATGTCGTGAGTATGATAAATGCGGGCTGATCGGACTATGTCGTGAGAATGAAGATGAGTATGATAAGAGCGGGCTAATTGGACTATGTCTTGAGAATGAGGGTGAGTACGATAAATGTGTCATAAAGCGAAGCGAGCCAGCCATTTTAAATTTAGTCATAGAAATTTTTTGAATGAAGATCGCATTTATATAATGTGTACAGATAATTCGAATATATATTACATAGTATTCAATTGGAAACCTTCAAGAATTTTGAATTGCTGCATCCAAAGACATTGGGAAAAAATATCCATACAATATCTTCGGACCGCTCCGATTCCAGCAGGTCGATCACCAAAGCCAAATAAATAAATTTGAATTTAGGCTTTTTGCTCAGTAGCTCAGTATCTAAGAACTAGAGATTTTTTTTAGAAAAAATGTTAGCTGATCAGACGCTGATGTTAGAATGGACTTCAAAAGTAAAATATATAAAGGTTTTAAAACGTGTCTTGTAGTGCAAAGCAAAGCAGGGGACTGAACATATGCTATGTATTCTTTGACAATTTGGGATTATTTGAATCATCCTTTTGAGAAGAATGTGTTTTGAATAGTTTACTAGTGCTCTTCTGTATACAGTTATAATCTTTCATATCATTCTTTGTTTTTTGAGTTGATCCACATTGTTTGTTTCTTCATTCTTGTTCTTTTTCATTTAATTTTTTTTTATTTCTTATGTAAAACATATAAGGTACGAATTTCGATGCACCAGATGCGCATTTCGACAAGTAATGTCTCTTCAAAAACAATTTTTTTTTTTTGAAATCCGAAATAACAATAAACTTAAAGACCTATTTTAGGGAAACACAGAGTACCGAAAAGGGGGGTCAAATTCGTCTAAGGATAAGAGCTATGCATGAGGGAGATAATCTTTAATTTTGAATTTCTAAATTTTATCACAACAACCAAATATACATCCGTATTTTCAAGTTAGTAACGACGTACTTAGCTACTGGGCTGTAGAGACCCTCGGGGACTAATCAGCAGAGGCCACAACCCAGGGGTCATAATGTAAAACTTATGCTGTGGCCTTCAATTCGACATTTAGATATATCGACGACGTTTTGTCTATTAACAATGGTAACTTTCACTCATATGTCGATTCGATATATCCCTGTGAGCTCGAAATAAAAGACACCACAGAATCCTCCACTTCTGCTTCATACTTAGATATTTTATTGAAAGTAGACCTTAACGGCAAACTGACAACTCAACTGTATGACACACGGGATGATTTCAGCTTCTCCATCGTCAACTTCCCATATTTATGCAGCAATATTCCATTATCACCTGCATATGGTGTTTTTATCTCTCAGGTGATTCGATACGCAGCAGCTTGTTCTGTGTGTGGTCAGTTTTAAATCGAAGGCGCCAAGTGACAAACAAGTTGATGGTACAGGAGTTTCAACAGTCTCGATTGAAGTCAGCATTTCGCAAATTATATGGTCGTTATAACGATTTAGTTTGTCAATACAACCAATCATTGGGTCAAATGCTGTCTGACATGTTTCATACCGATTGTTAGGCCGTTCTTGGCACATTGATTTTGACTACGGATAACTCCGTTTACCTGATCAGGATATGGGGCTCACGGCTGGTGTGACCGGTCGACAGGGAATACTTACTCTTCCTATGCACATGATCCCACCCCTCTGTCTCCAGGGTCCGTGTTTGCCCAACTATCTACTTTGTATTGCTTATAGGAATCGTGAGATTTACCACTGTTCGTTACCTAAAATGGAGGTATCCGTAGTCAAAATCAGTGTGCCAAGAACAGCCTAACATCAATAAAATAACCCAAAGACAGGAGTAATGAAAGTTGTCAAATTTTCTTGACAACTCATCCCTTTTTCAAGAAAAAGAATCAAATGACACGGGGAAACTTACAATATGAACAAAAACAACACACTTTTTATACTAATCTGATTTAAGCTAGTGTCTACAATAAAGTACATGATTGTTGTTTGGATAAAAGATCAAACTTCATTAAAACACTTCCGATCAGACGGGCATACTACTGATATAGCTCTACTTGCAATATGATGTCCAAATACCCTAACATATTCAAAGATTAAATTAATAAATGGCGATGAAGACATGATGGACTTAGTCTTAAATGAACGATTGTATTGTTGATCCAGTAACAAACGACCCTACAAATCAAGGTCAAAGATTCTTGTCGAGTGATACTTGATACCGCTGAAATCGTACTTACCGGTATTCCAATTAGATCTCTTGTCGTGTGATACTTGATACCACTGAAACTATAATTATTCCGGTTAAATTTCTTTTTTCTATTCTTCAGTTCTTGTATTAACTATCTTTATTTCCATGTTAAAACGGGATCGTCAATCACGAGAGAGAAATCGATACATCTATATATGGACTTGTTTCCCAGACTCAACAATTCAAATGACATGCATTTAATTGTGTTCTTTGCTTTTGGAACAAATACAGTTTAAACTAACTGCTGAAAGCCACTGCCAAAGTCATCAGAAAATACTTGAATTTGTCCTCTTGTTTCCATGGACGCTTTTCATCGCGACGTCTTCAATCCAATTATTCCCA
Organism: Ostrea edulis; assembly: GCF_947568905.1. NCBI lineage: Eukaryota > Metazoa > Mollusca > Bivalvia > Ostreida > Ostreidae > Ostrea > Ostrea edulis. Next base: position 13,748,962 of record NC_079170.1, on the reverse strand, counting down.
TAGCATTTCTTTGAAAGATGCAAGGATTAAAGCATAAATACCAAATTAGCAAACCTTAAACATTACACAGAAGCAGACAAATTCACGGACCTTAAACAGAAGTAGATACGGTAAGGTTTTCCGTTTTCCAGTGTCTAAGTCTCTCAATCTCTCTTATATCAAGTGGGGACGCACTTCACGTATTTTCATTAGACAAAATACTACATTTACCTATAGAAAACAATAATGGATTCATTTTGAGCTCTAAATGGAAGATATTTCTGTCAAACAGATGGTAAACGATGGACTTGTATATTCGTACTTAATTTCGTTTTTTGTATTGGGACTAGCGATTTTGATTTCTTCTATCTTGGAAATTATTATTAGTCTATGCATACAATGCGTATGTCGATGCCCTTTAGAGGTCGACTTTGAAGTCGTTCATCTCCGACAGCTTGAGAAAATACGGGAAACTGCATTGTAAAGGCCTACCCAAGTAAGTCTTCAGATATCAGAAAATGCGATACTTTGCGGCTTTTAAATCTGAAAAATTCGACTACATCAAAACTTACCCTTGCATGCAACGCTGTCGCTAATAGTAAATCCAACACAAGAAAATATGTATACGGAAGTGACAAATCGCGATCCACATGTCAATGTGACTGACGCCATGTGATAAAATGTGACGTATCCTTTTGGTTTGCTTTGTTGAAAGGCGGATCAAGCAATGAAACAATCCCCCCTTTTCCCCAGTCAGAAATATATTTCAAAATGAACAGGGCAATGCTTACTTGGGAAATCATTAATCGAATATAATATATTTGTTTTAATCTATTATTCGACCATCATACAGACAATTATGACTTAAAACAGTGATTTGCATAGAAGTAGATGCTAATTGACAACGAGAAAACAGTATGCGTATCAAACCGAAGTATCTTATTGTATACGTTGATTTTATAATCCATAGAAGGATGAAAACAGTGCTGCGATGTAAATTAAAAAAAAAAAAACATAGTTCCGGCATCTGGTTGTCAAAGGTGTGTGTCCCCATACCAAACCAGGTTAAACAAAAATAAACCGCCTTTTAATTGGAATTTGACTAATCGGAGACAAGGATGCAAAAACAATTAAATTATTTTTATTTTACTAAATGCAAGGTGAAGATAACGAACAGTGATCAATCTCATAACTCCTACAAGCAATACAAAATAGATAGTTGGGCAAACACGGACCCCTGGACACACCAGAGGTGGGATCAGTTGCCTAGGAGGAGTAAGCATCCCCTGTTGACCGGTCACACCCGCCGTCAGCCCCATATCCTGATCAGGTAAACGGAGTTATCCGCATTCAAATCAGTGTGCCAAGAACGGCTTAACAATCGGTATGAAACACGTCAGACAGCATTTGACCCAATGCGAGGTTGTATTGACGAACTAGATCGTTATAACGACCATAGAATTTGCGAAATGCTGACTTCAATCGAGACTGTTGAAATCCCTGTACCATCAACTTGTTTGTCAGTAGCTTACCTCGATTTAAAAACTGATTATACCCAGAACAAGCTCTTGCATATCGAATCCTTTGTGATATATAAACACCATATGCAGGTGATAATGGAATATTGCTACATAAATGTGGGAAGTTGACGATGGAGAAGCTGAAATCATCCCGTTTGTCATACAGTTGAGTTGTCAATTTGCTGTTAATGTCTATTTTCAATAAAATATCTAAGTATGAAGCAGAAGTGGACGACTCTGTGGTGTCCTTTATTTCGAGCTCACGGGGATATATCAAATAACAAGTGATTGGATGATTGCTTTCTTAGGTCAAACGTCAAAAGTACCTAGCTAACGGTTACAAGAGCATAAAGCGAATCATCATAGAGTTGACAATACTTTAATATCAGTTTATTATCACAATCGTACTTCAATATAGATGTACTTTCATTTATATATTTTATCCACCTTGGAAAAGTATAATTACACTGCACATAAGCATGGACTTTAGAATGTATACCAGGAATAAAACGATTTTACTGGCTACAGACTTTAAGAAATATAGTCATAATACACAAACTATAATTTATCACATGCAAGTTCATTATCTCAAATCATTGATATATTGGAACTTAGGTACAAGCCAATTTACAATATGGAAACCATGAATTATATTCTAGCATATGGTAAAGTTCATTTGAAATCTTTGCGTTAGTACAGAACATACACATTCTAACTGTGGGATACAAAACCATCTCGATGTCGCGACGTGGAGAAAACGATTTGTACTGTCTGATGGCGGATCTAGAACGGGTGGAATTCCCCATTTCAACATTCTACACAAATGGCAATTTTGTTGTCATTTTATACTCTCCCACACCCACTTCATTTTCACATAGCAAACAAACAGAATTGAGTCGCACCCCGGTTGAAATATTTCTAGATCCGCCACTGATAATTATGTACAAATGACCTTTAAAAGAATTATTGATATCACAAGATCATATCAGTGTACTTAACCCATATACTAATTCTGATAAATCTTCACTGAACATTTCATATTGGTCTTCTTTGACAAAGGTGTTATGATACAAAACCTATAATTTGGTTTGAGTTTGAAAATTAAATGCATCCCATGAACGACAGACACGCTAATATGGAGTCTTTGATATAACTACGGTAAGGGTCCCATTAAAATGTGAAATGCAATTTTGTATAAAGTCTTTCAGATCATGACTATATTTAATACGTATATTGTGTGTTTTTTAACTGAAACATTTTGATTGCACTCTGACATAAAACACCTACTTACATTAAACAGCTTCGTTTTCCTACTAATGATTAATGTAGTATGTAGGAACAAATTGATACACAATTGATAAAAAATTTAAAAGCCTGGAGAAAAGCTGAACGTGAAGGTTATTTTGTCCCTTGATATTTTGCCAAAATATGAAAGAATTACAAATATGTTCTTTAACAAAGTAAAATAGACGATACAAATGAAAGAAATTAATTTAGTTCATATTCGTATGTAGTAAAAAGAAGAAAAAAAAACGGTAAGAAATATGTTCATCATTTCTATTTTCCAGAACCATCAGTGGGAGACCGCTGTTCCTCTAACGTCAATTGTCCAGATAACGCTGTTTGTGACAGAGGGACGTGTGTGTGTAGTGGAACGTATCTAGCCAGCGGAAAAGTTTGTCACAATGGTTTGTAGTATTCACATAATAACCCGTGAAGTGGCGGATCTGTTGGAGGTGTTAGGGGGTTGCAACTTTGCAAAACCACTTTGACTTTTTGTAAAGATAAAGACCCTTTTGCCCTTTTGGGGTTTTCGACCCACCCACGCCACATTCTTGATAAATCCCCCCCCCCGTTTGAATTTCTGTGGATCCGCCAATAACCCGTGCATCCAACATGTAAAGCTCTGTCATAATTTCCTCTTATCTTTCACAATGTATTCCTACGCCAAGTGACGCCTTGAAATAAAAAATATGCTAGAGTTCCTCATTGACAATATCTTCGGGGTCTTTGGTGATCAGGTCTTCTAACAGTCTGTTGGAATTCCCATGGGCACGAATTGTGCTCCTTTGTTAGCTGACCTCTTTCTATATTCATATGAAGCAGAATTTATTCAAAAACGTCTACCTGAGAAGAAAAAAAATCTCTCATTGGGGCCTTCAATTCGACATTTCGATATATCGATGACCTTTTGTCTATTAACAATAATAACTTTCATTCATATGTCTCAACTGATTTGATACCCAAGAGCTTGTTCTGCGTATAGTCAAGTTTTAAATCGAGGCAACCTACTGAGAAACAAGTTGATGGTACAGGGATTTCAACAGTCTCGATTGAAGTCAGCATTTCGGAAATTATATGGTCGTTATAACGATCTAGTTCGTCAATACAACCTATCATTTGGGTCAAATGCTGTCTGACATGTTTCATACCGATTGTTAGGCCGTTCTTGGCACACTGATTTTGACTACGAATATAGGGATCACGATGGGTGTGACCGGTCGACAGGGGATGTTTACTCCTCCTAGGCACCTGATCCCACCTCTGGTGTGTCCAAGCGTCCGTGTTTGCCCAACTATCTATTTTTATTGCTTTTAGGAGTTATGAGATTGATCACTGTTCGTTATCTTCACCTTTCTTTTAGCAACAGACCGAGGAAACGTCGATCGAGAAAACCGCCATCTTGGTTCTATGCATAGCCGAATCGTGTACTTTATTAATCAAATTTGAAAACGTGCGGTGGTGTTTTCAACGAATCCTGATAATAGAAGATGTGTGTATATATGTTTAAGATGCTTCAACACAAAGTACCGATATATTGTTTATAATTCTAATCCCGACATCACACAAAATACGTCATGTATCAGAAAATGCTACACGAAATGCGGTTTCTCGATTTGATATAAGTTTTAAACTAAATTATAGAGTATCACTACATATGCAGCATTGTCGCCTATTAAACCCGACACAGTAAAATGTAAACAATTCACAGAATGTTATCCACATGTCATCAATTTGGTGTGACGTCATCTATTATATGTACATTTTGTAATACACGACGCATCATATGCTTTGATAGGCGAATCAAATAATCCCCCAAGTGAAAATATAATTCGTAATGAAACAGAAAAATTGCAAGTATTTATTATACCATTATTTTGCAAATGATACCGTTGTATCAGAATTAGTATACGACGAGTTTTTATCATTCATGTTTTGTGTAGTTATAAGGAAAAAAAATTGTACCCTTTGTTTAACATCGATAAAAATGTGAAGCAAAGGAATTTTGTTCTGCGCGGTTTGTTCTAGTAGTAGTTTTATTCAGGCAGAACACTCATTTTAGTATAAAACATCATTAAAATATAAATGCATTGTAAATAAATGCACATGTCAATTGTATAAAACTTAGCATGCCAGATGTTTTCACAGTCATTTTATCACAGTATTGTCATCACAAACAAGATTTTATTACAGTTGCATTATATCACAGTCTACCTAGGATAACCCATTAAAGCAAATATATTATTGTTTATATCCAATGAGGTCCTTGGGATTTGAAAATATATATATTTCCATAAATAAATAAATGCATTACAGGAAAGCAATGTGTAAATATTTTGTTAATAGGGTCTGTAAGTTTCGTCATGTGATTGCCGATATTTAGCGAGCTTATTAACTTCCGCGTACATCAACTTTTCAGATTGCACTGTGTAGAGAGTGGTATACATAGATATAGCGTTATCAATCGATTATGTGAAGGTTTTAACGAGATAAACATGGAATTGAAGCATTAGTGGAGTCGTCGAGGATTTTTCGCTTCGTGTTTGACGAATTACGTGTAGTAACCGCCAGTGTACAAGCGTCGATGAGGGTTCGTCTTGCAGATAAAGTGCAGGTTGGTATAAGCGTAATCTATGAACTAGAGAGATGTACGGTACGTTTTTATATTCTCAAATCATTTCAATTGAAAATATATTTTCACTTGAAAATAAAAATGGATTATGCATAAATCATGCTTTGTGTTTATACGAACATATTGGGGAAGGGGGAGGGAAACGATACTACATGTACGTACCTGCAGTATACAGTTGTATATTTAATAAACAAAGTGCATTAAATAGGCCTATCTCTATCAGTTACATCACAGAAGGGTTAAAATTGTTTACTATTTAATTATTTTATATATATGCCTTGAATCTGAAGATAAAGGTGTTGTGCAGTCATCATCAATGTGGATATCTGATGCCAGTATACCCATAATGGAGCAGTATAAGTGTCGATTGTCATATGACAGCAAGTTTTCAAAGGCTGGTACACAATTCAAAGATAAAAATAATGTCAATACATGTTTGAATTTATATCTATTATGATTATATTATACCCAAAGTAGGTAATAAATGGGTTCGAACTGTGAAGATAAAAATCTTACATGTAGATTATATTGGAAATTTTCAGACATAAGAAGGCAAATAAAACTGATGTCAAATACGTTAGTAGGTGGATAAAACATCCAAAGTCGGCATTGTCAAAGGTCACAATAATAATGGAGGAATTGACTGTATCCTCATTCCTCAGGGTAACAAGCCATTGTCAGCAACCCCTGAAATTCTTAATTGAGGCTAAGTACCCATTTTCAGCTTGAACAATGACAGTTAGAGGGCCTGCGCAAATGTTGGGATTTTCCTCTTGGTAAGTCAGCATTATAGATTGAACAATTATTTGTATGTGTATCTAATATATGTACATTAGCTGTACATATATGTATTCATATTCTATTATTATGGATGTATCCAAATTCATTATAACTTTAAAGAAACATTTTATGAATGAAATACAAATAATACTTAGGCTTTGTTGTGATATTGAACTGTGAATGTTCTTTATAAACTTTACTTGCATCAAGTTTTTAATACTGCAGTACATTTATGTCAAAATAAGTGCATGCATGCTGCAGTATAATACTTCACCACTAATCAGAACACTTGTAATTTGTAAATCATGTATATTTTACCAATACATGTAATGACATTTGCCATTTTAGAATGCGATGCAAGGGGTGGTTCGCTGCACCTCAAAACAAAATATGAATATTGGCATCAAATTCAAGGACAACAACACCTGAAGGACACCCAATGCTGTGATTTGCTAGTGTGGATTCCCAGTGACACTCAAATAGTTCACATTGACATTGATGTATTATGGTCAACAAACATATTAAGTGTGATAGAGTTTAATAATAAAGTATTTTTTGCGGTCTGAAATACACACATAACCACATGTACATATACTTTATTATGATATCAGTGGTGCATCTATCAAAGTTATGTAATTATATGTATACTATTGAAAAAAACATTATAGACAAAGTTTTTTTTATTCTAGATGAACCAAAATATGTATAGACACAGAATTCAGCTTTACAGAAATCATTAAATTACATGCATTTACTAAAAACAATGGATTTTACTTCTTTCTTTTTTTAATGGTGCATATTTGAAAACCTTCAGAATGAGAACAATAGGCTTTATTGTTGATTGTATATTGTTTGATATATTTTATTTCATTCTTATATAGACGTTCCAAAAGGCTTTATATTCCTATGAATATGTAGAAAAGTTATATTGCATATATGGTATTCATTAATTTTAACTTTAAAAGTTCAATGTGGCAGGTATGTGCAGATTTAAGGTATATATATTCATGCAATTATTCTTATAAGTTTGTAGGATTTATCAGCAATCTCCTTCAAAAGGGGAACCTGCAAAATGACATGGGCCACATAAAGCTGAAATATTTTGTCAGATCAATATATATACTATGATAGGATATAGCTAAGGATTCTTTTAAAATTATTCTCTCGTTTTCCCATCCAACATGGATTCTGCATCTGGAAATTTTGTAGCAAAGTTGTGCATTCTCTTTTGAGAAGTGGGATTTATTTGTAAGAAAGAGTGGGTATTAAATGTCATTTGAAAATTTGTCAAATATACAAAATCTTTTGTCTGCCAGGAATATATCACCAACTTGCAACTTCTCGAAAATGCCACAATGGTTCACAATTGCCGAATCAGATTTGTATCCAGCATACAGATTGGAAATGAGCTGCATTAGGTGTAATACACATTAAAGTATTTTCTTTGTGGCGACTCTTGTAGTTACTGTAAGCGAAAGACTGGTTATTCATATAAATTGGGTCATATTAGGTTACTTCCGTTCCATCCATTGCAATTTTCAATTCTTCTGACTTTGGTATTTCAGTTGAATGGACACTTCCAACAGTGTTCATGATCCATTGAAACAAAATTTCATGAACATATGAAAAATGTCCACAGAAAATGGTATATACAGCAACATTTATACCCCCCCCCCCCAAAAAAAAAATACTAGGTAATTGAATACTGTGAATATTGTGAAATCTGCGCTGACCTGTGAAATTGATAATTAGTCAGTGTATAGAAAGTGCATTGTTCCTTTTTAACCTTAACGAACTGTAAAAACGTACCTTTCCACGGTCTTTTAATTATGATGTTCCCAATTGTCATGGATGATTTCCTTTAATTAAGCAGGTATATTTCTCACTGCAAGTTTACAACATCTTCAAGGGAAGCTATAAGAACAAAAACAATACCAATATAGTATTTGTTGTGTATATAAATTTAGGTAACACAGAAATGAGAATGAAGAAAATACAGAAAAACCATCTGACACTAAACTTAATAACAACAGTCGTAACTTCCTGGTTTGATGCACTAGTATCTGATATTGACAATACTTGTATCGTATACTGTACTTTTTTAATGTTGAGGGTTTGATGCTGTATACTCGTGATCATGTAGATGCATTTCATTGTTGTCTGATACAGTTATATTGGTAACAGTATCAACTTCGGTTCCTACATGTACGTTTGAAGTAGATGCGTCTGCATCAGCAGGTTTCGTAACTTTGTGTCTAGAAAAAAAATGTAATATACCATAAGTTGCTGTTTTTATTGACTTAAAGTGGCTCACTACACAACAAAGTTGTAGTTTCTGAAATCAGCACAGAATATGAGTTTACAATCATTCTTATCAAGGCCATGTGTCACTTTTACATAATTATATATTCTCTTGAAACACAATACAAAATTTAATCATGCAGGAGCCTATATACAGGCAAGTAGTATCAAGGATGTCCTGTCAACCCTTTCCCCTTTTTCTAGCAAGGTTATTTTTCCGAGCTATATTGATACAATAAATTAGTGTCCTTCCCCTTTTCTGGCAGAAGGGAATTATGTAGAAAAAGATGTTACTGAATGTTGAAATCAATAACGCAGAAAAACTTACCCCCACCCCACCCCCCCCCCTTTATGAAATTGTAGTAATTTATTCCTTATTTTATTTTTTATCAGTTCGTCTGTCAAATTTTTTTGTAGGCCTACTCCCCCTCTGAAATATCTATACAACACGTCCAGTATATTCTGTCAATTTATACACACGTGTGTTAATTTGACATGATTATTCGTTGAATTATGATAATATTATTTAACTAAATCTTTGTGTCCACCGCTTCCCTACTGTAGCATCGACTAGGAACCTAAATAATCTACATGGTAGAGTTGTCCCAGTCTCGTGTGTGTAGCCGATCGCTAAACAATCACCAAAATACATATTGACGCTGACTCGCTGTTACGACTGTATATATTCCAGACGTTGTTGTACCCGGTAGTAGTAAAACCGAAAGTGAAACCAAACGAGACTTACAGACCCTATTGAACGATGTAGTGTGGTCTAAATAGAGTCACATCAATATACAGTTAAACACTTAAAATGAAACTTAAAACGTGAACAAGGTTTAATTTCTATATATAAACTCCCTATTCTCCCTCTGGCGAGAAGATCTGTTGACTTTCTATTTCATTCAAAGCATGCAACTTCACGCTGCTACAATGTGAATTTTAAAAAGTAGTGCAGTTTTGGGGTTGTCAAGTAGGTGTTTCCCCATACCAAGTTACATTATAAAATATAAACTATTTTTTTTTCCAGAATGTTCAGCCAATCAAATTGCGTGTTACAAATAAAATCAAATTATAGAGATTTAATGTCTTTATTTATTAATTGGTAATTTAATATTTAGATTTATATGTCCCAATCTGTCAAAAATTCTAAGTTTTAGGAGTGGAAAAAGCAATAATTGCACCCAATAACATTTATCGCGGTATATTTATACAATTATCTTCACCTTGTATTTTACATGAAAGGCCCAGATAACGAACAGTATGCAATCTCATAACTCCTACACTTGACGATACGTCGCAAAGTGTTTCTTTCTTGTAAATACATTCAAGTTAGGAAATTTATTGTACTCATTTTATATGACCCATCATTTCTTTTTAGGTACATGGCTGCATAACGTTGAAACCAGGGTTGGGAACTCCACTGACTGGGCTCAGATGTCCACTTGTGGAACGTTCGTGGGACCTAGTGTGACGGGAGGAGTTCACGTCATTGAGTGTGAAAAACTTTTGTATGGAATGTTCGTCACCTTGAAAATTGTCAAACCAAACCACATAACAGGTGACCCCAACGCTAGTGGCGGGAAAAATTCTCTGGTGTTGGAGGAAGTTGTCATCCTCGGAATCCTGGTTTGAGACTGAAATCAGTTGGATCGATCCCGCCACCGTCCAACATTATATCAAAGTCTTCAAAGATTTATAAACATGTAAATGAAAATAAAAATTTACGAAAAACTACAAACACCTTAATGTTGTCACAATTGATGTAAGAATACCCATTCATACAAAATTTCGTATATAATTGGTAGAATCTTTACCTCATTTAATAGTTTTTTTATGGAATATAAAATGATATCAATCCTTTCCAGCGAAAGGTGAAGATAACGAACAGTGATCAATCTCATAACTACCATAAGCAATACCAAATAGAGGGCTCCCCAAACACAGACCCCTCAACACACCAGAGGTGGGATCAGGCCCCTAGAATTGATTGATTTAACATTGTTTAACGTCCAACTCGAAAATATTTAAATCATATGAAGACGTCATCACTGCTCTTGAAGGACTGCGAAATGTAGGTCTATGCTCGGCGTTTATGGCCTTTGAGCAGGGAGGGCTGTTTATTGTGCCACACCTGCTGTGACACGGGACCTCAGTTTTTGCGGTCTCATCCGAAGGACCATCCCATATATTCGCATCTTACGACAAGCAAGGAGGTACTAAAGCCCTATGCTAACCCGGATTTCCTCGCGATCATGTGCCTAGGAGGAGCTAGCATCCCCTATCGACCGGTCACACCCACCGTGAGCCCTAAAACGTGATCAGGTAAACGGATTTATCCGTAGTCAAATCCTGTGTACCACGAATGGCGTAAAAAGGAATGAAGCACGTCAAACAACATTTGACCCAATGATAGGTTGTGTTTGCAAAATATTTTGTTATAACCACCATAGAATTGGCAAAATGCTGACTTTAAACGAGACTTTTGAAACCCCTGTACCATTAACTTCTTTGTCCGTACCTTGCCTCGATTTAAAAAGTGATCATACGCAGAACAAGATCTTGCGTATCGAATCAGTAGAGATATAAACACCATATGCAGGTGATAATGAAATATTGCTACATAAATAAGGAAAGTTATTGATGGAGAAGCTGAATACATACCGTTTGTCATATAGTTGAGTTGTTAGTTTGTTGTCAATTTCTGTTTTCAATAAAATATCTACGTATGAAGCAGAAGATGACCCTGGTGTCTTTTATTTCGAGTTGACAGGGATATATCAAATCGACATATGAATGAAAGTTTTTATTCTTAATAGTTAAAACGTCGTCGATATATCTGAATGTCAAACTGAAAGTCACAGCAAGATATTTTTTCTTCTCATGTGAAAGTTTTCCAATGAAACCTGCTTCAAATGAATTTAAAACAGGTCTGCTAACAAAAGATGACAATTCGTGCCCAAAACTGTTAAAAAGCCATACGTTTTCGAAAAAAGTTTTACGATTTAAAGTTTACTAAAAGTTCTTTAGAATTGTTTATATTCCACATTTGATTTACACCACTCCTGGTATATGTAGTCGGATAGTACGTCTGAAGTTTATCCTTCAAAACCGTTAATATTTTCGCGATGAACGAAGACAGGGACTTGGTAGAGCATTTACTAGATCCAGCAATGCATCTCTGTAAGGGTTGTTATGTAGTTTAGGGATCCAGTATAGGTACAGTAACTCATTTTCATTCAACCCATTGACTGGAATATTAAATGTGTCTAAAATTGAACAATGGTTTTGAAGAATTTCATCTTTTGAAAGGGCAGTTGGAGTATAAGTACTATTACCAAAAGTGGAATTAATGCCAAGTCCTTTTAAAATGCAGTTGTTATAATGAGCGTTACAAACAAAGACAATGTTGTTAGATATGATTGATCATTGTTAGTTATTTTCACATTTCATGTGAGAATCACAGATCTTTTGTATATTACCTTCAAAAGAGGGATACTGTGTCACCACAGACGTTGGTACGTTAAAAACACAGGTTTTCATTTGTGGTGATTCATTTACAACTGGCGACCTCCCAATATGGGTGACATTTTTTGAAGGGACGTAAAACAACCGAAGACATAGAAAACGCCTAGCAGTAAGTATTATTAAAGTCTAGAATTAAGTTCATAATATCACTTCAATTCAGCAGCAAATGCCTTTTGCATGTATACTTTTTTTTAATATCCTATTCGGAATATTTCACTTGTGTAGAGATGTATCACAAAAGTTGATCTATGCATGGAGATTAAGATCATAGGAGTAAAGGTTCATTATCATGGCAACGCCTACCGTTACACGGAACTTTCGTTTTTAAGGTCATATCTCAAAGACCATGACTGTCGGACACTTGGCGAAAGATCAGATTATATCTAAACTTAACATTCTCTGCATGATTCGTTAGACTTTTTATTTATTGATTTATCTTGTTTTTGTGTCTTTTAATGTATAAAACTAATATTACAAATGTACATATTTGATTTTGTTTCCGTACATCTTTGTAGCACAGACACCGGTCGCGGTAGATCAATGGAACAAAGTTTGTTTCGTAACCAGTATTTCATGAGTTCGAGCTCCGCAAATCTTAATCAGTGAGTACTCCTTTGCAAAACGCTACTTATTCAGAACTGAGAATCGCGGGCCCTTAGTTTGAATATATCTTTATCCTCTCCGAAAACTTCCAGAGAAGCTTAAAGTCGCTGCGGTGTCTGTTCGTCCGTCCGATCTCCTATATCTCCTACACCGTTCCGGAAAAATTGATATAATTGGTAACAAATGTTTCTTGAGAAAAGACAATTACCAAATATATGTACAAAAATAAAAAAAAAAATCGAATGATATCATTGTGTAATTAATTGTGCAGGTGAAAATAAGGTGGGGATTTATTGGTGTAATTTTAATGCTTTAAGAGTTCAATGTACATCAAACTGTGGAGAATATTACGTTCGGTCTCGCACATATAATCATAGATCACTATAGTCACAGGTAGTCCAGATCGGCTGTAGCATCAGGTGGAACAGGATCGCGGAGCTCGCTAATAGACCAGAACAAGTGCTTTGGGCTTCTACATTCTTTGCGTGTTTGTCATTTCTCGGTGTGTGGACAATCGCCTGTCTATATTTCGCGAAATTCACCTTAATAAATAGCCCATATTCCGTTAGCTGTCTTTTCTTGGAGTGAACTAAGTTTTTGATTTTCCAGTTTTGAAAACGACACAACTTGCTCGCTGCCGTTCGCCTTCGTCTGTCATGTTTTGTGAACGGAATATGTCATCTTCCTGTAGATCCAGGTTGAACTTTTTTGCAGATGGAGATACTGGCATCTTCTGTACTTTTACTCCCTTCCGGTGCAGGACAGTCATGGAAGCACGAGTTCCTTCTAACATACTGCTCTAAGTCATCAACCGTCTCCAGATTTGTTTTTGTAGATTATTGTTGGTATCCTCTAATCCACATATTTTCCATGCGAGAGTTTGAGTTTGATCTCTCGGTGTTATTCAAACCTTG
>NC_079170.1:13652927-13730427 GCF_947568905.1 Ostrea edulis | reverse complement strand
TCGACCCATTTCCAGGCTAGCATCAGATGTCATGATGGACCTTTAAAATCTTTCACATGTGTACTTTCAAGAACCATATACATTATTTTTGAAAATTGGTTGCCATGGTAATAAAATCTGAAAATTAAAACATGGGCTTCTGAAGGCGAATTTTCCTCCATTTCCTGGTAGTTTGTGACCTTAGGCCCCACCCTCCCCCGCCCCCTTCATTATCGATCAACCTTCAGAATGTTAGATATGTTTGAGTATCGTTGGTCCATGTCCATATCACATTACAATTTGTATCAATGACTTCCAAAGTACATTACCAAGGTTTGGACTATCTCAGTGATTTGGTTGGGTTTTTTTTCAAAATAGATACATATGATTTTTTAATTGAAGCAGCTGGATCTAACGAAATGATCAGAGTAATTCACACCAATGGATGATTACAAGCTGAATAAGTGTATGAATATCAAGTGTAAAGAATGTGTATTATTACAAGATGTAATTTTATACGTATTTTATTCAACAACTGCCAACATATAATCTAGTTTTCATCGTATATGAATTTAATTACTAAATGAATCTTTATATTTGACTGTCTGTATAAATTTTAAAATCATAAGTACAAAAAAAGTTCACATTTGGTATATATTGCGACAATAAAATAGTAAGCTTTCCATGACAGACACATATATCCTTTGGTGCATAAATATTTATCTATAATGTTTTACACATGTGTTTGTGAGTTTTATTGTACATTGGGAGTACTGTACTCTCTTTTTGACATTACTAGTTATCGCTCTTACTACAGGTAGACTGAAATGCGAAGGTCGGTCGAGAGAATATAAAAACAGCCATAATGCAGCCATCATGCAGCGGATTATCTTCAATAGGACGACAGACACTGCATGAAAACTATGGTTTTCATCGTGTGCGTAGACTATGTGGAAACTTGAGAAAACAAATGGTTTACGCAAGGTTTCAGTTTGGAAACTTCAAGTTTACAAGGGTTTACGGAGTTCGTAAACCTAGGCCGTCCCCGATTCCAGGTGGTTTACGCAGCGGAAACTTGCTGAAACCTGAGGTTTCTGCACTGTTTCCGCGCTACTGAAACTAGTCGCCACGCTAGGTTTCCGCAGACTACGCACTACTGAAACTACCTTACAACTGAGGTTTCACGCAGTGCGGAAACTTCCAGAAACTTATTAACATGAATAGCCTACCCTTCTCTAAAATATGACGACATAATTGAATCAAGGGTATGTACACACATGCACACTTTAATATTAGTGATATGTATTGTGCTCCTGAAATTTACAAATCATTCAGCACTGGTTTATGCAATCAATTCTCTATTCATTGAATAAAATGTTTAAAAACTAAAATACAATGCTTTTATTAAAGATTCAAAGACTTATATAAAATTTATTGAATAATAACATTAGCAATCTTAAGCTTGGTTGAACAATATAGGACATGCGCAACAGTACTAGTATAAACAAGAATTGATTCAGAAACATGCATGCCTCCATGGTGCAAAATTGAAAATTGTTACATAGAGGTATAATTTTATTGATAAAAATGATGTAGTGTTAGAACAATTCAAACATATTGAGCAGAAAACATCTTCCCATGTCCAGAGTGGATTAAAACTTTATATATATATATATATATATATATATATATATATATATATATATATATATATATTAAGTTTGATGCCTGCCAAGCATATATATTATTCTGTCCTGTTTGAACATTGACAAAGTGTACCAAAATCTTACGATGTACCAGATTAAAGACATTATATTTTTCCAACATTGAAATCAATAATCAACTCCTTACGATGTACCAGTGTACCTAAATTAAAGACTGTCATAGATTAAAGACTGGTATATATTGCGTTATGTCCAGAGTGTATTGACCTTTGACCATGTGACCTCAAAATCACTAGGGGCCATCTATTTCTTAAGATGTAATAGTGTATCAAGTTTGATGTCTGTCAAGCAAAGGGTTCTCTAGATATTGAGCGGAGAGTATCTTCCTATGTCCAATTTGACCTTTGACCATGTGACTTTCGTCCATGTGAGCTTTGACCATGTGACCTCAAAATCTCTTGGAGTTATCTACCTCGTAGGATGTACCAGTGTACCAAGTTTGATGTCTGTCAAACAAAGGGTTCTCAAGATATTGAGTGGACAGTATCTCCTTATGTCCAATCTGATTTTTGGCCATGTGACCTCAAAATCACTAAAGATCATCTACTTCTTTAGATGGACCAGTGCACCAAGTTTAATGTCTGTCAAGCAATGGGTTCTGATGATATTGAGCAGATAACATCTTCCTATGTGAAAGGCGAAGATAACGAACAGTGATTAATGAAAGGTGAAGATAACGAACAGTGATCAATCACATAACTCCTATAAGCAATACAAAGTAGATATTTCGGCAAACACGGACCCCTGTACACACCAGAGGTGGGATTAGGTCCCTAGGAGGAGTATGCATCCCCTGTCGACCGGTCACACCCGCCGTGAGCCCTATATCCTGATCAGGTAAACGGAGTTAATGTTAAAGGAGTTTAAACAGTATCGTTTAATGTCAGCATTTCGCACATTATATGGTCGTTATAACGATCTAGTTCGTCAATACAACCTAGCAATGGGTCAAATGCTGTCTGACGTCTTTCATACCGATTGTTAGGCCGTTCTTGACACATTGATTTTGACTAATCTCATAACTCCTACAAGCAATACCGAATAGATAGATAGATAAATAAAGAACACTTACGGAGAGCGAAAGAGGACTATTCTGTAAATCTGTTGAAACCTAAATTGAATGTAAATTAATTATTGTAACTTATACCTTAAATCTCAAGTAATTGCTTTATTTTTGGCGCCTTATTTAGTTTAACTTACACCAATTTAGTATGCTGCCCTTTTGACGCCACAATAATGCCGTTTTAACTACAATGTCATAACAAGTACATTGTATTCTTTTTGTAATAGTATTTTCAATTGTTACACTCTGACGAGCCGAACAACACGGCGAAAGCGCAAAGTGTAAGTAATCAAATGTTGATCATACGTACTTAGTCATTGTTGGAGAGAGAGAGAGAGAGAGAGAGAGAGAGAGAGAGAGAGAGACCGATCGATCGATCGATATATAATATGTCAAAAAGTCGATTGAGTATACACGACTGCTTCAGGAGTATAACATATTAGGAATAAAGAAGGTTTTAATGAAAGGTATTGATGACACCTAAGAATAACAAGACCTTAATTCATACATGTATTACATAATAACATCTACTAACGTCTACTAATACCAAATACTACGTGTGTCTTCTTTTAATGGTCAATTACATATGTATAAAATATGAATGTTTTTCGTTGAAAATTGTTGAAGATATCAAGTCACAGCGATAGTGACAACATGCAGACAGACGCCCATCATGTATTGCTGTCTTCCTTTGATAAACAGTTACCTTTCTAAGCTGGAATGGGCCGTACAGCAACAAAACAAATAAGTAAGCGAAACCTTTGTGTAGAATGTAAAAGCTATATGCGTTGACAATTATCGAGAAATTATGTTTATTACATTTGGAGTGACTGTCTGCGTTGACCATTCACGTAACAGTCACAAAATATAGGTGCTATTTATTAATCTTCAACTACCCCTGCATAAACTGTACAGACATAAATATTACCGAGTGCAATAAAAATTCCGACAGATGAAGCTATTCTGCATGCATATCATCGGTATCGTTGATGCACCCCAGTCACAAAGGGGAATCAATACACATTCCAGTTTTATATGTGAATTTCCATGATTCTGAAACACGGGGCTTTGTCTCCTGTTCCGGCATGCATTGGTCTAAAGTAATGCTTTAGCAAGTTTAAGGAAATGTCAGTGAATACTATGAGCATAGTGACCAGGCTTGAGATTACTCCGGACTTTGTGGTACATGTAAATACATGAAGCTGAAATACTACAAATACAGCATAGACATTTCACGAGTCTCCTGTCATATAGAGGCAGCGATAACGTAACATCAAAAGTGCATATTTTTCATGTATTTCAAAATTTTGTCCTGTATACATAGAGTATTCAAATCTATTGATTTTTCTTCCGCTTGATTATTTATTCACTTATTTACAATTTTATCTTTGTTATTTAAAACCTTTTTAAGAGATTGACTCACAAGTAAAGTGGTAATAAGGAAAACAAATAGAGATAGACAACTATACCTGGTGAACACCTTATGTACTACGAAAACTATTAAATGCGATAACTATTCGAGCGAGTATGTTGAAATTTTTGCGTAAATGGGTATTATTTACATTAATTGCAACGACATCCATATATTTGTTGTAACTTGTCATTTCAATTTACATGTATGAAAGGCGAAGATAACGAACAGTGATCAATCTCATAACTCCTATAAGCAATACAAAACAAAGAGTTGGGCAGACACGGACCCTTGTATGTATATAATCATTCTAATACTTTGATAAAATGTTAGGCGATAGTGGAGTGAATAAAATTTATTTCCCAGTCCTTGGTTCACACCACGATTCCAGCGATGACAACTTCCTCCAACACCAGACAATTTTTCCCGCCACTGGCGTTGGGGTCGTTTGTTATGTAGTTCGGTTTGACAATTTTCACGGTGACGAACATTCCATACAAGAGTTTCCCACACTTGATGACGTGAACTCCTCCCGTCACACTAGGTCCCACGAACGTTCCACAAGTGGACATCTGAGCCCAGTCAGTGGAGTTTCCAACCCTGGTTTCAACGCCATGCAGCCATTCACCTAAATTAATGAGCCATATTATAAAACGTACCCGGTACCAATTTTAATGCACCAGATGCGCATTTCGACAAATAATGTCTCTTCAGTGATGCTCAACCGATATGTTTGAAATCCGAAATAACAATGAAGTTTTAGAGCTATTATGGGGAAAACAGTGTCCCAAAAAAGTGGAGTCAAATTCGTCCAAGGATAAGAGCTATGCGTGAGGGAGATAATCCTTAATTTTGAAATGAATTTCTCAATTTTACAACAGCAATTAAATATACATCCGTATTTTCAAGCTAATAACGAAGTACTTAGCTACTGGGCTGTAGAGACCCTCGGGGACTAACAGTCCACCAGCAGAGGCCTCGACTCAGGGGTCATAATATAAAACGTATACGGTACCAATTTAGATGCACCAGATGCGCATTTCGACAAATAATGTCTCTTCAGTGATGCTCAACTGAAATGTTTGAAATCCGAAATAACAATGAAGTTTTAGAGCTATCATAGGGAAAAACAGTGTGCCAAAAAGTGGAGTCAAATTCGTCTAAGGATAACAGCTATGCGTGAGGGAGATACTCCTTAAATTTGAAATTAATTTCTTAATTTTATAACAGCAATTAAGTATATTATAAATAGCTATTTTTATCACTTCGAACATTTTGTATCAGCTCTTTGTACGAATAAGGCATGTCCTAATTCGCTCCACTTTTAACATTAATTGGCAAGCCTAAAGAACAATAACATGTAGTCTGCACTGTAAATACGTTTGTAGATTAGTGTAGTTGTAGTGTTAGATGTATTTATATGTAGTTTTTGTTATTATTCTCTGTTGATATTGGCCAAATTATGTAGTTCTTTTCGTTTGTCCCGAAAATTTGACAATCTGGTTGTTCGTGTCGTTGGTCATTTTAGTGCTTTCTATTTTTTTTTTTATTTGATCTTGTATCCATGTTGTAGATCTGACACTTTTAGATATCGGGTGTTGTTGGAACTTAGTACTTTTATATATTTAGATATATATATACATATATATATATATATATATATATATATATATATATATATATGCAAGGTGAAGATAACGAACAGTGATCAATCTCATAACTCTATCTATATATATATATATATATATATATATATATATATATAATTCATTTAAAAAGCAGGAAAATATGCAGTTACAAAATATATTTAAATCAATAGGGCTTTCCGGATTTTAACATCCATCCTCAGGTGAATTCAAATTATAAATATATATATATATATATATATATATATATATATATATATATATATACACAAAACAGCGACAGAAATCAAAACAAAGACACTGGACCATAAATCAGTTAGGTTTGTATCTCACCAAAAATGTCCACTGACGAAAAACACTATGGCACAGTAATTTGTTCTGTTATCCAATAAAATCTAGTAATTCATACCAAAATTTTATGACATTTACCTGTAAACGCATTCATTAAAATATAATTTTCCATATACATGTATAATATTTTGAATCAATATGAATAACCTAAATTAAAGCTATAAAAATGTTATGTAGTATTACGGGCTTACCGTTGCGATCGCTCCTGTTATAGAGTGTGATGCTCTTCACGATGCTTTGTCCTTCCAGTGTAACAGTCAACCACGGGTAAAGTTCAAAATCGGTGTGAAATAATAAACCGGCATCGGAGACACGTGTTTGTCCATCGACCACATTTTGCCATGATTCTATGGTAAAATAATATTCAAAATAGGAACTTGCAAAAACTGCCTTTCCGAGTGCCAAGTTTGTTACTGTAATACAAGAAAACTGCATGTACTTTGAAAATTGAGAAACCCTGATATGACAATTTGAGTTTTGAGCTAGTATGAAAATTGTATTTTCTTGGTATTTAATATAGTTCAACACTATGAATAGTGTTTGATATAATGGATAAGGACAATCCATATACATGTATTAATTAATGAGGGAAACATTCATCAGAAATTGATGGAGCAATTTTAATGCAAGAAGGTGTCACGTGGCATATTAATACATTGTGAAATATATGAAAGCCATACATACTGAATACAAGGGTAAGTGGTGGATCCAGAAAAAAAATCAAAGGGTGGGGGTGCGACCCAATCTGATAACAATTAAATCTTTGATCCGCTCCGTTATTGTAATGTCGCTACACCAAAGCGACATTAAAATACCAGAACAGATCAAAGATCTGATTTTAATCAGATTTGGGTGCGACCCAAGTTTGCATCTCTTCCGCTCAAGAAATAGGGCGAAGACCAAAAAGTAGCAAATAATTATCCTCTTTAGAAAAAATAACCCAAGGGATTGTAACCCCCTCCAGATCCAAATAAAAAATATGCTAGAGTTCCTCATTGACAATATCTTCGTGGTCTTTGGTGATCAGGTCTTCCAACAGTCTGTTGGAATTCCCATGGGCACAAATTGTGCTCCTTTGTTAGCTGACCTGTTTTTATATTCATATGAAGCAGAATTTATTCAAAAACTTCTACGTGAGAAGAAAAAATCTCTCGCTGTGACCTTCAATTCGACTTTTAGATATATCAATGACGTTTTGTCTATTAACAATTATAGCTTTCATTCATATGTCGATTTGATATATCCCTGTGAGCTCGAAATAAAGGACACCACAGAGTTGTCCACTTCTGCTTTATACTTAGATATTTTATTGAAAGTAGACATTAACGGCAAACTAACAACTCAACTGCATGACAAACGGGATGATTTCAGCTTCTCCATCGTCAACTTCCCACATTTATGTAGCAATATTCCATTATCACATGCATATGGTGTTTATATATCTCAACTGATTCGATATGCAAGAGCTTGTTCTGGGTATAGTCAGTTTTTAAATCGAGGTAAGCTACTGACAAACAAGTTGATGGTACAGGGATTTCAACAGTCTCGATTGAAGTCAGCATTTCGCAAATTCTATAGTCGTTATAACGATCTAGTTCGTCAATACAACCTCGCATTGGGTCAAATGCTGTCTGACGTGTTTTATACCGATTGTTAAGCCGTTCTTGGCACACTGATTTTGACTGCGGATAACTCCGTTTACCTGATCAGGATATGGGGCTCACGGCGGGTGTGACCGGTCGACAGGGGATGCTTACTCCTCCTAGGCACCTGATCCCACCTCTGGTGTGTCCAGGGGTCCGGGTTTGCCCAACTATCTATTTTGTATTGCTTGTAGGAGTTATGAGATTGATCACTGTTCGTTATCTTCACCTTGCATCCACCACTGCACGGGTAATTATATGAATACTACAAACCATTGTGACAAACGTTTCTACTGGCTAGATACGTTCCACTACACACACACGTCCCTCTGTCACAAACAGCGTTATCTGGACAATTGACGTTAGAGGAACAGCCGTCTCCCACTGATGGTTCTGCGAAATAAAAAGGATGAAAATATTTCTCCGAAGTTTTTTAAAAACACATAGTCTCCTTCATTTGTACCATGTTTACCATAATATGATAAAGAACATATTTGCAATCAACATTCTAAGAGCCTGGAGAAAAGTTGAATACGAAACGCCCTTGTCTATTGGTAGTGGCCTTGTCTATTGGTATTTGCCTTGTCTATTGGTATTTGCCTTGTCTATTGGTATTTGCCTTGTCTACTGGTATTTGCCTTGTCTATTGGTATTTGCTTATTTATTGGTATGTGCCTATCTATTGGTATTTGTCTATATATTGGTATTTGCCTATCTATTGGTATTTGTCGATCTATTGGTATTTGCCTATCTATTGGTATTTGCCTATCTATTGGTATTTGCCTTGTCTATTGGTATTTGCCTATGCATAAAAGATGCAAATACATTCTTTACATGATCAGTTGTGTATATTTTAATCAACGATACGCAAAAGTGCATGAAATTGTCACTACACACCGCATTAAACATTATTAGGAAAACGAAGTTGTTTAATGTTAGAAGGTACTTAAAATGTTTTCCGTCAGAAAACTACAGAATGCGATCAAAATGCATACAATATAGGTAGTGATTGTAGTCATGTTCCGAAAATCATTATGCAAAATTGCGTTTCATAACTTAATGGAACCCTTAACATAGCCACATTAGTTACTCCTTATGAAGCGTTGTGCGCGTGTCTGTCTTTCGTTGAATTCATTTAATGCATTACAAATCTCAAAGAAAATTATAGGGTTTATATAATAACAAGTTTGTTAGAGATTGCATTTGCGCAAGACTAATATGAACTTGTAATTGATGGGTTTTTTTGAAATATCAAATGGGTTATGTACACTGGTGTGATTCTGTGATATGATAATTCATTCGAATGTCATTTGTACATAACTATCAGCGGCGAATTTAGAAGTATTTTATAGGGGATGCGACCCAAGTATGTTTCTATTCCGTATATAACCAAAATGAGGGTGGAAGATTTCAAAATTACATAAAAATAACAATTGTGTTAAATTGTTAAAATAAAGGAGGGAGCAACCCACATAAACACCCTCTAGATCCAGAATGTTTATGATCTGTAATAACGCACAATAATTACTATATTCAAATGAACTTGATTAAGAGCCAGAATACAATATGCTACATTCTTTCCTTAATGTAAATTGGTGTGTACCTCAAGTTGCAATATATTGAGACTTCGGACTTGTATGTGATATACTATCGTTTGTTTAATCATAGTTTGTGTGTTATGGCTACACTTCTTAAAGTCCAAAGCCAGTAAAATCGCTTTATTCCTGGTATATAATACGCTACCTGTAAACTGCCTGTTGATAAGCATTATAATTATATTGTTTCAAAATCCGAAAAACATACATCTATATTAAAGTAAAATTGTGATATTAAATTCAAATCAGAGTATTGACAAATCTCTGGTTATTAACTGATCTTGTGACCTTTAGTTGGGTACATTGGACAATTGATCCAAACATCTAATAAGAAATAGATAAACTTACTTTCAAACGTCCCTTTCGATTCGTTTTCTCGGCTTTTGGTGCCAAGTGGTTTAACAGTTGTGAAGAAACAGTAGATTCCTGAATATTTTCGTCCTTATGGTAATTATATGTGATAGAGGAAATCAAAATCGCTAGTCCCAATACAAAAAAAACCCTACAAAACTCCATCGTTTACCATTTTTCAGATGAATCCATTGTTAAGATGTAAAACATATACGGTACCAATTTTGATGCACTCGATGCGCGTTTCGATAGATTGCGAGACTTAGACACTGACAAAACTGACATCCTTAATGGATCTACTTCTTAATGCAATGTAAGGTCTGGTAATATGATATTTATGCATTCATCATTGCATTGTTCGAAGAAATCAAGTGATAGTAACTGGATTGACGTTAAGATCAGAAGCATCGATGAAAACGAGAGGACAAGTATATTTGTCAGCGGTTACCAAGTAATACATAGGACACCATGATTTTAAACTCAATATTTCAATTAAGACTAGGCCCATCATGTTTTGACTTTGGTCAATTAATTTAATCCTTATTTAGATGGGAGTATTTGGAGACTGCGTTGCAAGTGCATGTACATATGTAGTACACCCGTCTGATCGGGAGTGTTTTATGAAGATCTATCTTTTATCTAAATAATAATCATTTAGTCTATTATAAATACTCTCTTTAGTCAACTTAACTTTAAAATTATGATGTTTTTGTTCATTTATTAAGATACATATATCACATGTAATTAGCTTTTTTTGTCCCGAGGAAGGGATAGGTTGTCCCGAAAATATGAACAATTTCAGTCGTTAGGTCATAAGGAAGCACACGCTAATATTTTATGCAATAAATTTATGTGTGTAGTGCGTGATGGTCTAGAGATGTTGAACAAAGATCACCTAAAAAAAACGAGGGTGTTCACGAGACAACATACCATTAGGGTGAAAGTACCTCCATCCTGTTTCATCTTCGGTCATGTCAAATGGGTCACATGACCTATAGATATGACACTTCTTTAGTTGGGGATTAAAGCCAAAACATGCACAAAGTTCACCACACATAGCGGAACACTCAGGGATGGATTCCGAGTGATGTTTCATCATGAGGCTGATATTCGACACCTTGTTCTCAAGTGAAGGTTCCATCGTGTAACGTTGGGATATTATATCTGCTTTTGACAAGGTACACAAAATGAAGTACAGAAAACAGCGAATGTTTAGAGTGATGGCTTTCATTTCGTTACATAGAGATCCAGCACAATTATTAGAACAATTCAAATCAAGTAATGATGAGGAAAACCCACAGTCCACGACTGAAATCCTCACTATCTGCTGTCTGACTTACAGTCGCTTTATATACAGGTCTATTGGTATTTTGCGAAATGAAACGGAATTGAACTGAACCGTTTGTGGGGTACCTTGAGGGGGGTTTACTGTGAATGAAAAGTAGCTGTAAAATAAAATGCCGAGCTTTAAAGATCTATTTTTGATACATAATTGTATTCATTCATGGACCTTTCTTCTGCTTTGATATATGTAGTTACTTTTTCACCTGTATTAATTCTAATATCAATTGATCATTGATATGAAATGCACATTTCCTATGCTGGATCCATTCCGTTTCGCAAAATACCTATATCGGTGTAAATATTAGAATTTAGCGGAACGGAACGAAACAAATCGAAATTAAAGTGCTATGATACACATTTGAGTAGTCTGTTGTTACTGAATTTTTCTTATTCTTTTCAATGATTGAAAATGAAGATCAGCATGTTTGATACTAAAGAGTCAAAGGAAATTAGCAGCCGCGTTTGTAGGCAAAACATTATTTTTTCATTAAATATCCAGCTCAAAACTAAATTTTTATTGGACTTTTGACTTTTTCAAATCCTTCAATGATCTAAACGTCTATGTATACTCAAAACCAAATGCATTTGATAGTTAGTTATCATAGCATGCACATTTACTAATACGGTCATTATGGATCCTGATACTGTCAAGAAAAATCAAATAATTAGATGAATCATTTTTAGTGCTAGGTTTAATATTTATTGACATGCTTACTCTTCCTAGGGACCTGATCCCACCTCTGGTGTGTCCAGGGGTCCGTGTTTGCCCAACTATCTATTTTGTATTGCTTGTAGGAGTTATGAGATTGATCACTGTTCGTTATCTTCACCTTGCATGTGTATTGTACATTTTTCGTTGATGACGGTTGCGTTCATCAACCATCTCACATTCAGTTTTACACTAAGATATTTTGGTAGAATTGTCTACATTTAGTTGTATGCGTCATATATTGGTCAAATGCGGTTGTAATCGATAAGTGTAAAATTCAGCTTTACAGTAGATATATCCTCAAATGAAATGTAAAGGAAACCAATATACTAGCATCTATGTGAATATTAGTATATAACAAAAAGAAACGGAACAAAGTTACTATATGAATCATAAATGTGTAACAAATATGTTGACATGCTTAACATTTTTTGATTGATTTTTTTAATTAATAAAATGCATTTTCGCATGTGTTGATTTTTTTTCTAGTCCTTCCCTGTTTTACGGTACGTATACCATATCCTCACATTTTTAAATGCGTGGGTCAAGAAAATTTTCCAGGGAAATGTGCTTACCACAGGCATTATTTTCAACCTATACTAAGGACTAATATTTAGCATTTTGCAACTGTAAATGCATAACAATTGACAAATTCATTTCTAACAAGCTCGGAGGGGAGTGGATGAATGGAACCCCCTCCATAAGCGTGCCTTATATAGCTTTAATCTACAATCTTTATGCAGTATAGACGCATCTTTTATATCATTATTGTACAGAATTGAATGATCTTCGATACAAGTTTCAATATTTTAGCAAATGTGCATTAAAGTTTGCAACATGTTTAGAACACACACCCCCTCTTCTTTTCCTTCCTCCTGTATCTTAATTGGTAAAGATACACTGAGAATCATCCAAGGACAGGAACTTTATTTTCTTTGGTATGTTTTTCTTTGTAATTTTACATCGCGAATATCACTGGGAGCATGGAACCGATGCGGGGATTTCGCGTACTCTGACTGAACAAAGTCTGACTGAATAAACAAATAAACACCAGCATCAAAGTCCGCAACGTCTGACCGAATAAACAAATAAGCATCAAAAGAAAACAGTGTTTAACTGAGAAAAAACATCAAAAGAAAACAAATGAACAATAACTGAAAACATGAGACGGTATTGCTACATTCAATTAATACAATTTTTTTTTTTGCTAATTTCGAAATTCTTTCGGCACTTTCAAAACAACTCCCCAGCCATTGTTGAAAACAAGCCCGAGCACTGAAACTGTTACTTCTTAATGAAATTGATGTTTCTTATAAAAATTAGTATTTCCCTTATTTGATAAAAAAGTAATTGGTAAACCCAGACATATTGCTACACGGGAATTGCTAAATAAACTTTCCTATTGAAGATGGAATACAAATAACACATGAAACACTAATACCTAAAAAAAAAAATGCTTCATTCAATTATTCAATATTGATACGTGCATCTAATCCTTGTGATGGAATTCGTTGTAATTCTGTCAAATACATTACAAAGAATTATTTACTTGCTTACAATGCATTTCTTTTAATAAAATGATAATTTAAATAATAATTGTTTCTGTAACAGTTTTCAACACTCTTGTTTAAAGTCAGGATTTCGCAAATTCTATGGTCGCTATAACAACATTGTTTGTCAATACAATATATCATTGGGTTAAATGCTGTTTGACTTGTTTCATATCAATTGTTAGGCTGTTCTTGTCATAAAGATTTTGTTGACGAAAAATTCCGTTTATCTGATCAAAACAAAGGGCCCACGGTCGGTGTGACCGGTCGACAGGGGATTTTACTCCTCCTGGGCACTTGACCCCACCTCTGGTATATCCAGGGGTACGTGTTTGCCCAACTCTCTATTTTGTATTGCTTGTATGAGTTCTGAGATTGAACACCGTTCGTTACTTTCACCTTTCATCAATAAAGGGGATGGAAAAGTTAATAACATGAAATCACCAACAGTGATTTCTGGTGGTCAGAAAAGGAAAGGAAATAGAGGGGGTAATTTGTTTCCCACCCATATTCCATTCATTGTATTGAAGAGTACAATGCCATGTCCTATTTTTATGATGTTAATAAAATTGTTAGATATAATTTTTTAACGTTAAATGTTGTTTATAATGCTGTCAAATATTTGGTCTACTTTATAATATCAACATCGATGAAAATTCTGATTTAATGTTGGAGAAATCAAATCGAAAGTAGATATCAATGGTAAACTGACAATTCAATTGTATGACAAACGGGACGATTTCAGCTTCTCAATCACCAACTTTCCATGTTTATGTAGCAGTATTCCATTATCACCTGCATATGGTGTTTATATCTTTCAACTGATTCGATACGCAAGCGCTTGTTCTGCGTATGGTCCGTTTTTAAATCGAGGCAAGCTACAAACAACAAGTTGATGGTACAGGGGTTTCAACAGTATCGATTGAAGTCAGCATTTTGCATATTTCATGGTCGTTATAACGATCTACTTCATCAACACAACCTATCATTCGGCCAACTGCTGTTTCACCTGTTTCATACCGATTGTTAGACCGTTCTTGGCACACTAATTTTGACTATGGATAGCTCCGTTTTCCTGATCAAGATATAGGGTTCAGGGCGGATGTGACCGATCGACAGGGGATGCTTACTCCTCCTAGGCACCTGATCCCACATCTGGTGTGTCCAGGGGTCCATGTTTGCACAACAATATATTTTGTATTGCTGATA
The DNA here is from genome assembly GCF_947568905.1 of Ostrea edulis. NCBI lineage: Eukaryota > Metazoa > Mollusca > Bivalvia > Ostreida > Ostreidae > Ostrea > Ostrea edulis. Next base: position 13,715,852 of record NC_079170.1, on the reverse strand, counting down.
CGAGTTATGAGATTGATCACTGTTCGTTATCTTTGAAATACATGTATATTCAAATTTGTTAAGATCATAGCCCCGGGATAAGGGATCAAAAATTTGCATGGGGATGCATAGGGAAAATCTTTATCAAACGTTTTTAAGAACTACTGTTGGGTTAACTTTGACATGAAAGGTTCCTGAAATAGTGAAATGCGAGTTTGTTAAAAATATTGTCCCCTAGGAGTTTGGTTGGGTCACAATAGGAGATCACAGTTTTACATAACAATATATAACAAAAATCGTTTTCTCAAGAACCACTAGGCCAATGAAATTCAAATTTAGATGGCAGCTCTCTGATGTATTGCAGATTCAAGTTTGTTAAATCATGACTCTCAGGCATAGGATGGACCATAATAAAGGATCAAAGTTTTACATGGGAATATATAGTGTACATCTTTTAAAATCTTATTCTAAAGAGCCTTTGGACCAGAAACGTTCTTTTTGTCATGAAATCTTGCTGATATAGTGCAAATAAAAGTTTGTAAAAATCGTGGCTTCGAGGTAGGGTGGTGTCACAATAGGGTATCAAAGTTTTATATTGGAGTATATAGGGAAAATCTTTAAAGTGTTCTTGTCAAAAAACACAAAGGACCAGAAAAGTGGAAATTTAAATGAAATTTCCTGACACAGAATGGATTAAAGTTTGAGCAATGAATATTATCCGCGGATAGGGTGGGGCCATGACAAGGAATTGAAACTTCATATGCTTTTTTAAAGGAAATATCTTCAAAACATATTTTGAACTCTTTGAGATATTTTATGTTTGATCACCTAATTAAAGAACAAGAACCAATTATTTCCATACACATTATACTTTTACTAGTTAATAAAATAAACAATATAAAAAATTACAAAATATTGAATTCTAACAAAGACAAACCAACTGGACAAAACATATGACTTTTCAACACTATACACGACCATTCCTCACGATAAATTAAAGACTAGACGTTTTGACATCATAAACAGTTGTTTCTTCAACAAAATTCGAAAATGGAACTATTCACATTTAGTGATCAGCCATTCAAAAACTTACTTTGTTAAACACCACTCTGATTCCACGCACAAGTACTCTGAAGTTGAAATAAAAAATATGCTAGAGTTTCTCATTGACAATATCTTCGTGGTCTTTGGTGATCAGGTCTTCCAACAGTCTGTTGGAATTCCCATGGGCACAAATTGTGCTCCTTTGTTAGCTGATCTGTTTCTATATTCATATCAAGCAGAATTTATTCAAAAACTTCTACGTGAGAAGAAAAAATCTCTCGCTGTGGCCTTCAATTCGACATTTCGATATATCGATGACGTTTAGTCTATTAACAATAATAACTTTCATTCATATGTTGATTTGATATATCCCTGTGAGGTCGAAATAAAGGACACCACAGAGTCGTCCACTTCTGCTTCATACTTAGATATTTTATTGAAAATAGACATTAACGACAAACTGACATCTCAACTGTATAACAAACGAAGTGATTTCAGTTTCTCCATCGTCAACTTCCCATATTTATGTAGCAATATTCCTTTATCGCCTGCATATGGTGTTTATATATCTCTACTGATATGCAAGAGCTTGTTCTGCGTATAGTCAGTTTTTAAATCGAGGTAAGCTACTGACAAACAAGTTGATGGTACACGGGTTTCAACGGTCTCGATTGTAGTTAGCATTTCGCAAATTCCATGGTCATCATAACGATCTAGTTCGTCAATACAACCTATCATTGGTCAAATGCTGTCTGACGTGTTTCATACCGATTGTTAAGCCGTTCTTGGCACACTGATTTTGACTGCGGATAACTCCGTTTACCTGAACAAGATATAGGGTTCAGGGCGGGTGTGACCGGTCGACAAGGGATGTTTACTCCTCCTAGGCACCTGATCCCACCTCTGGTGTGTCCAGGGGTCCGTGTTTGCTCAACTATCTATTTTGTATTGCTTGTTGGAGTTATGAGATGATCGTTGTTCGTTATCTTCACCTTTCATAAATACACATACAACATAATCTTATTTGCAGATAATATCCTGGAGATGCATTCTGCTTAAAACAATACATTTATACTTTTGTCTATTGCAAACACTCCACAAATACAACTTAGGTTTACATTGCATTGCTATACATTTACACATATTGGACAAAGTCTACTTTATGAAAAAAAAATACTGCACCATACCCTGAACACTTGTTTCAAATAATACCATTTTGATACGAATGAAATTCACATCTATGAAATTAAGTTAGCACTAAAACTCTCCATAACTGGATGTTTTAGGACTGTTAAAATAGCATAAAACAATAGACAAATTGCTGAGTAGTAATAAAACACCTTACCTCAGAAAAGCTGGATCATATGTAGCATTACGTATACAGTACCCGCACCGTTATTCTTAAAATTACTCACGATAAATTAAAGACTAGACTTTTTGACATCATAGATAGTTGCTTCTTCAACAAAAATGGAAAACGGAAATTTCATATCTAGTGATCAGTCATACAAAAAAAAAAAATACTTTGTTAAACACCAATCTGATTCCACGCACAAGTACTCTAAAGTTGAAATTGAAAATATGCTATAAAGATATAGGGCTTATGGCGTTGTGACATGTCGACAGGGGATGTTTACTCCTCCTATGTACATGTACCTGATCCCACCTCTGGTGCGTCCAGTGGTCCGAGTTTGCCCAATATTTATTTTGCATTGCTTATATGAGTTATGAGATTGATCACTGTTCGTTATCTTCACATTTAGTGCTGGAGTTTCTCATTGACAATACCTTCGTAGTCTTTGGTGATCAGGTCTTCCAACAGTCTGTTGAATTCCCACGGGCACGAATTGTGCTTCTTTGGTATTTGATCTGCTTTTATATTCTTAAGAGTATGAAGCAGAATTTATTCAAAAACTTCTACGTCAGTAAAAAAAGTATCTTGCTGTGGCCTTCAAAGTGAAATTTAGATATATCGACGACGTTTCATCTATTAGGAAAAATAATTTTCATTCATATGTCGATTCGATATATCCCTGTGTACTCGACATGAACGACACCGCAGAGTCGTCCAGGTCTGCTTCACACTTACATATTGTATTGAAAATTGATAACATTGACAATCTAACAATTAACTCAACTTTATGACACATCGGATTATTTCAGTTTCTTCATTGTCACCTTCCCAGACTTATCTAGCAATAATTCATTATCACCTGCATATTGTTCTCGACTGATTCGATACTTAAGGGCTTGTTCTGTAAAAGAGCAGGTTTTAGATCAAGGCAGGCTATTGACAAACAAGTTGATGGTGCAGGGGTGTTAGCGGTCTCTTTTAAAGACAGCATTTTGCAAATTGTATGTTCGTTATAACAATCTAGTTTGCCGATATAACGTATCATTGGGTCGAATGTTGTCTGACTTGTTTGAAACCGATTGTTAGACCGATCTTAGCATTAACATAACACTGCATATATCTTTAAAAATACTGGCTTTCTCACAATGATGCATAAATTTGTTCCAATGATTCTCTCTCATCTAAACAAAAAGTGCATAGATCATTTCTCAATCATCATTAAAAAGTTATTTGGAGTTAAAATTATATGATTTACCCGATATTGTTACCATTGTAATCTACTATATTTTGTGTTCATAAAAAAACATTTTTATAAATTCTTCATTCTTCATTTGATGATGTCATTGATTTGGGAAAAATTCTGCGATTTCAAGTTTACTAAAAGTTCTTTAGAAAAGTTTAGAATCCACATTTGATTAACACCACTTCTGGCATATGTAGTCGCACAGTAAGTTTGAAGTTTCTCCTTCACAGCTGTTAATATTTTCGTGAGGGGCAAAGATAGGGGCTTGGTAGAGCACTTACTGGATCCAGCAATGTACCTTTGTTTGTAAGGGTTTCTATGTACTTTAGGAATCCAGTATAGGTACAGTAACTCATATTCATTCGACCCATTGACTGGGATATTAAATGGGTCTAAAACTGAAGCATGGTTTTGAAGAATTAAATCTTTTGAAAGGGCAGTTGGAGTATAGGTACGATTACCAAAAGTGGAATTAATGGCAAGTTCGTTGAAAATACAGTAGTAATAATGAGCCTTACAAACAAATACAATGTTGTTACTAGCTTTATCAGCTGGAACCAAAACATATTCCTCATGTAAAACATCTAATTCTTTTATCACTTCTAGTTTACTAATTACAGAAGGATAGATAGTACGTACTTTTGTTTTCATATGTCTAATGCTGGATTTTAATATTCCTCTTATGCCTTTAACCCATTCTGACAATGTATCATGCTCTTTTTCATATTTAGCCCATCGTCTGGCATAATATTCGACAGAGATGAAGTTATGTCGCCGATTAAAAGACCGAGGTTGTCTGTATTTAGGACCTTTTAGAATAAGTGATTTGAGGTCCTCATTTTCAACTATATCAACATCACCAGTAATGACACGTCCAGCTGGACTATAGTTGAAAGAAGATGAAGAACAAGAACACGTTAGAGGATTGCGTATAAGATGGTCTATATCTAGGCATTGCAAAGTTGGTTGATAATTAAAAAGTTTGGATGCAATAGTAGAAGTATAGCTGTAGGAAATACAGGGTGTAGACTTGAACTTGAAATAAGTTGGAATACACGACTGGACCCTTTTATGACGAACAATGTTGCTTATGCTGACGGCATCTATTACTTTGTTTGTAAATTGGAGCTTAACGAACTGACGGCATGATTTGGAAGGAATAGCATCCATGACCCGTGCTGGTTTAAAGAGCCTGTTATGGGCAACATCCATAATCATAGAGTTCAGTCTATATTCAGGTGTTGAAAAATCCAAGTATAGACTAGCCGTAGGTTCTTCAAATAACGTGTGTAAAACTCTCAATGGAACAGAGTAAAGTTTTGTACGAATATGATGTGGGCCTGATTGTCTGTTGACGTAAGGCAATGTGAATCAAACGTGAAATCATTTATTCTTGGTATTTTATATGAACGTCCATGACTGCGTTTCCGTCTTTGGTTATTGGGAAAGAGCCCAATCACATTCACGTTATTCCCTTGTGGAATAGTCAAATTCCCCACATCATATACATTACCATTGCATCCATATGGAAATACAGTGCCTAGGGTTCTGATCCGGTGATCTTCTCGTTGTCTACGAAAAGGGGTGCTTAATGTTGGATTGTTTGTGTTATGGTAATATTTTTCCCAAAATCCTTACCCTTATGGACAAGATAGAGTGGTCCGGTGCATTAAAATGCTATTAAAGAAGTTGGTTACCACCGATATTCTTTAATTAAGTGAACCCTTGGTTTCTCCCACATAAAAGCCACACAGGTTACACTCAATGGCGTAGACCATGTTAGAAGATTTTTAGTCAAATTATCAAAAGTTTTGGTACAGAAACTACGTCCAGTGAGATTACTATTAAATGAATTTCTAGTGATCAGTATATCAGAAGTTCTGCAATTTTTTTCAGAACATTTTGAGGTTCAACACATGGGGTCTAGAAAAGGAATTATCAAAAATAGATCTTAAAGGAACACAACATTCTTTATTTTGGGCATAAGAATTTTAATCTAACGCCACTCAGTGCGTACAAGTAATATATTTACATTTTATGTATGTGTATCAAAGCAGGTCCTCTCCCTGTGGTCTACTACAGTTATCCTGCTGTAGCCAGCATATGTAGAATGTGGAGAGTAATCGTATAGTACAAGGACAACCAAACTCAAGGAGTACACCGGTCAAGGAACCCCACAGAGGTCTAAGCTAATGAGCCAAGATCATGGACACTTGTGGAAGTAGGACCATGTTCATTATGAGATATTGTACATAATAAACTCTTTATAACAACATTGTGACTTTTTAATGTATTAGCTTGACATGGTTACAGCCAGCTCGTCCCTCTGTGACATTCCACAAAACAAGCTTTACAATCTAGACACGTGAGGTCATTCTGCATGTGCATACTCAGCATTGATGATACACCTTTGTGGAAAAAAACGATTAAATTGTCAAACAGAGAATTTAACTCATATATTACACATACAAGTAACAAAGACTGTGCATGTCTTCGTTTAATGGATAAATACCTTTGTATCAAATATGAATAGCTTGCTTCAAAATTGTTCGATTTATCAAGACACAACGAAAGTAATACATGTAACGGACAGACAGACGTTCATAATGTATTTTTTTTATTGGTTTTTGTACACATAATAAAGTACCTGAATACAACAAGTCATATCTAATTATCATTATGTGCATGGAGAGAAGATAGTGAGAAAGAGAGAAAAAGAGAGATGCATGTTTTAAGTAAATATTAAGTTCCATCTGTTCCATTGAGTATCATTTTTTTTCTTTTCACCATTCTTATATGCTATATATTTGTGTGTTTCATAAAATAATTTCATTTGTGATATTGCAGCGGGCAAGTTTAAAGGTTTCTTAGTGCATCTTGCAGTATAGACATAATACTTCAGAAATAAAATAATAATGTTTTGTATATCACTATTATTTTCAATACAAGCTAAAATAAAGGATTTCTTTGTAATTGTAATCTGTTGCTCAGTCTTGTCTTCTAAAAATTGTTTGAATTCTGCAAGAAATAATTGTAAACATTTACATTCCCATAAAATATGTTCTATTGTTTCCTCTTCAGAGTGACAAAAGTTGCAATATTTAGAATCTATTCTTTTTATTTTGAACAATAAGGAATTTGTTGCTAAAATTTTGTTTATAATTCTGTACTGAAACCAGTGGAGCTTACAGTCTTTTGTCACTCTGAAGGGTATTTTGTGGATTATTTTCCATTCCCTCTCGTCTACATCTAAAAGCTCACTCCATTTCTTTTTGCCAGCTGAGACCGAGTTATTTTTATTAAGAATGTCATAAAAAAATGATTTGTAACATTTCAAAATTGTGTAAGTATTTGTCATAATTAATGGACTTGTGAGCTTCATGATGATTTTTCCAGGGTCTGAGGTTTTTTTTATCCATGCTCTTACTGCATGGACAATGCTGTTGTGTTCTTTAAAAAGATTATCCTAATGTTTGTATAAATATCACAAAAATGTTAAAAACTAAAAAGTGAACCATCTTCATTAATAATATCATTAATCAGTCTGATGTTGCTGTCAAACATTTGCTTATTAAAAAATGGTTTTCCACCAATATGAATCTGTGGGTTATAAAATAGAGGTGAATCAGCAGCAACAGTGGACTCATCAATAAGACTATGTAATGTAATGTACGACTTGAATACATCAATCCAAAATTTATTTTTCAGTGTTTTTAAAAGAGTGGTGATGTATTCAACCCCACAGTTAATGAATTTGTTCAACTCAAAATTGGGAGTAAACTTCCCATACCTCTGCTGGAAAAAATAAGATGTCTTACCCAAAATAATTTCATAGAAGCTATAAAAGACATTAGATTTACCATTTTCAATCCTCCATCTTCATATTTTTTAACTATCACTTCTTTTTTTACTCTGTGAGTTGAATTATTCCATATGAAAGAAAAAAATAATTTTTCTAAATTTTTACAATATAACACAGAGGGATTTGGGATTGACATCATAATGACGATGAAAAACAATGACAGAAAAGCCCACATTATGCGACATAGATAGTCGGTTAAAAACGCCCCGGGAAAGATCAGAATAGGGGACGATGTAACAAAGGAAAATATTGAACTCATAAAGCGACTAATTGATACAAAAGGTGTGACATCGGCATGGTTTTTCAATGGGTCGGTATATGGAACAGTGAAGGGAAAGCGCGTAAAGTTTGACATTCTGGACGACATTGAATACAAAGTTAGTAAAATCCGGGATTAGAAAATTCGATCATGTGTTCAGACATTAGTTATCCAAATCACATTTCCGGTCATAACATGTTGACGACGTTCCAAACAAAGTGACTCACGTGTCAGTATTTAACTTGATTTTTTCATTTGAACTCTTTTTACTGATGATAATCATCAAATTTATCTCTATGTGTACATACATGTGTCTTTTCTTCTCTCTATCCTTTGTCTTTATCTTTACATGCATGCTTTCAACAACGTTGAGGATTCTGAAGTTCTGTTGGGTATCATTTTTTCATAACTCAATGTCTATTCATTATAAATTTCAATGGTTAAAATCATTTCTGTAAACTGTCAAGGTTTGGGTGATATTGCAAAACGCAAAGACATTTTTAATTATTTAAGAGCCTTAAATCATAATATCTACTGTTTACAAGATGCACATTTCTCATGTGATACTGAAAATGAAGTTAAGAATGTGTGGGGTTACCAATGCTTTTTTAGTTCATATTCTACAAATTCAAGAGGAGTTGCAATTCTAGTTAATAATAATTTTGATTTTAAACCTCTTACTGAAAAGGGTGATGTGGATGGAAACTATTTACTACTTAAAGAATGTATTGAAGGTCATGAAGTGTTGATATGTAATGTTTATGGTCCAAATAATGACAAACCGCCTTTTTTTTTGATAATGTACAAAAATGCATTGATGATATGCAGTGTTCTAATATTATTTGGTGTGGTGATTTTAATCTTGTCTTAACCCCAGATTTAGATTATTACAATTATAAAAGTACTAATAACCCAAAGGCAAGGGACAAGGTTTTGGAGTTAATGGAAAGTAATGGTTATATTGATCCTTTTAGGCAGCTACACGAAAATACTCGTAGATACTCGTTGAGGGAAAAAAACCCATTAAAACAAAGTCGTTTAGATTTCTTCTTAATATTTGAGACACTTTTGTCTGGTGTAGAAAAATGTAATATAAAGTCAGTTATAGATCAGACCATTCCATGATATCCTTGTCCATTGCTTTCAATAACTTCAAGAAAGGTAGAGGATTATGGAAGTTCAACAATTCTTTATTATATGATGAAAATTATTTAGATTGTATTAGAGGTGTTATTTTAGAAGTGAAGAAGCAATATGCAGCTCCTGTATATAATTTTGGTAACATACACAATATCCCTGATGCAGACATTTCCTTCACTATTAATGATCAACTGTTTTTAGAAACCTTATTATTAGAAATAAGGGGTAAAACAATTTCTTATGCTTCATATATTAAAAAAAAGAAAGAAAGGAGGAAAAAGCATTAATTGAAAATATCAAAACATTGGAAGAAAATGTTTGTGACAGTAATATTGATGAACTGTCTAGTAAAAAAAAAAGATCTAGAAAACATAAGAAAACACACGTTACAAGGTAATTGTGTAAGAAGTAGAGCCAAATGGGTTGCAGAAGGCGAAAAACCATCAAATTATTTTTGTGCTTTGGAATCCAGAAATTTTACGAGCAAAATAATCCCTAGATTGGAGAATAATGAAGGGAGGGTAATATATGAACAATGTGAAATCTTAAGGGAAACAAAAACTTTTTATGAACAATTATACAAGAAAACTGAAGTAAATAATAGTTTTGATTTTAACAATGAGCCAAGCTTTAGAGATATTCCGAAACTTTCTAATAAAGAATCAGAATCAATAGAAGGGGAAATTACTATTGAAGAAGCCTCCAATACTCTTTACAAAATGAAATCTAATAAATCCCCAGGATCTGATGGTTTTTCTCCCGAATTCTTCAAAATGTTTTGGAAATATATTGGTATTTTTGTTGTAAGGTATATCAATTATGGATATAGAAGTAGTTTTTTGTCAGTTACACAAAGACATGGTTTCATTACATTGCTACCGAAAGGTGACAAACCAAGACAATATCTGAAGAACTGGAGGCCTATCACTCTGTTTAATACTGTTTATAAAATTGCATCAGGTACAGTGGCTAGTAGAGTAAAACGGTATCTAGATAAAATAATCAACCCTGATCAAACAGGTTTTATTCCCAAAAGGTATATTGGAAAATATACAAGGCTTATCTATGATATTATGCATTACACTGAGGAAGAAAATATACCTGGTTTATTATTACTTATCGATTTTGAAAAAGATTTTGATACAGTGTCTTGGGAATTTATTCAAAAAGCACTAACTTTCTTTAACTTTGGCAACTCTATTCGGAACTGGGTATCATTATTTTGTACAGATATTAAATCTGCAGTAAATCAATGTGGTAATCTCTCTGAAAAAATCAATATTCAGAGAGGGTGTAGACAAGGTGACCCTTTGTCACCGTATATTTTTTTTTAATTTGTGCAGAAATATCAGCTATTCATATTAGATTAAACAAAAGTATTAAAGGTATTACTGTAAACAATATAGAAAAGAAGATTTCCCAGTTGGCTGATGACACTTCACTTATTCTTGATGGCAGTAAAGAATCTCTCTTAGAAACATTGGAAACACTGCAACAATTTTCAGAAATGTCTGGACTTTATATTAATTTTGACAAAACCCATATAGTATGGATTGGATCCAAAAGATTTAGTAATGAAATTTTACTGCCTAACTACAAGCTTAAGTGGGGTACTACAAGATTTAAACTACTAGGAATACATTTTGATGTGGATCTAAAGAAAATGATGCAATTAAACTATGAACCAAAATGTGTACAGATTAAATCTTTACTTAAACATTGGGAGGAAAGATTTTTGACTCCCAATGAAAAAATCACAGTTATTAAAACATTGGCTTTGCCCTTATTAAACCATAATGTATTTATGGCTTCCTTTCATAATTAACTATATATCTTTCGCTCGAATGGGACGTAAACAATAAATAAACAAACATCAACCTTTCTGTACGATGTGAAAGTCATGCGTTGAAAAACTTCAAGATATTGTTTAAGAGTGAAAGTAGTTGATCCATCCCGAGTACTACCGTTGGTTGACATAAGTTACTATCGGCATTTTTTTTTAATCATTGGTACGACAATGATACAAGTGTTTGCCAATAAATTTTACCAATAGTACACATTTCTGCAGACAACCTAGAGCTTTGTTAGTGTTGGTAACTCTATTCATGATGTAATCAAAACTGGTGGGCATTGTGTACACACTGAAAGCAACAGATTGTGTATTACATCTTTTCCCCTTAAATCTCCGTAGACATCAACTAAAGACACTTTCAGACATGTTGCTTAACGCATGTCCATGCACAAACGGAAATGGGTTTTTAAAACATCAAGTGTATGTGATCTCCCCCTCTGAATATTTCGTCCGATGATCTATATACTCATGGTGTTTTACAAGAGCAAATACATCTTTGCTAGCCAAGGGTTTTCGGTCTACTCCGCTCCTCATTTATGGACAGAAAACTCTTGGCTAGCGAAGATGGAGAAAATAGTCTCCAGGAGAAAGTAATTAACAGCACTTAAAACATATTTCTAAACACATCTTCTTGGTGTAAAATCATTCACAAAGATGAAATGAGCGTACATCTTTGACATATGGTGCCAACTGATCAGCTAGTGGTATAAAATGATACCATAGTTGGATTTCTCACCATTTATAACCCAAACTCGTTAAGAGTACACAAGGATCCAATGGTACCAATGATTCAAATATTTACCATTGGCAACATTTAGTTTACTCTGAACGCACCCAGTGTATTACATTTGTTGTTTGACCCCACAACCATAAAATGTATATGAGTATTCTTTGATCACCAACTAACTTTGTATGAAATATGAAAGGTCTAAGTCTATGTTGAAATTTTTTCAAGTTTATCGTATCACAATAAAATAATAGTAAACTTGGAGAATGGGGATGAATTTTGACCCTCACCCCTGACTTCAGAACTCTGAAATATATAGATTTCTTCCTTTTGATTTTAGTCAACTATCTTAACATGCTTTTTCTCCAAACCTTTACGAGATTTTGTGTCACAACATAAGTGGCGATGGGTAAAAATAAAGAGATAGACAGATATACCTTGTGAACACTGATGTACATTGTATATATACATGTTCTATGAGAACTATTAGATGCGATAAATTTTCTAGCAAGTCTATATAACACTTTGTAAAAGAGGGTATTATCTACATTTCTTGCAACAACAGCCATGTGTTTGTAGTTCGTCGTAAAACTTTTGATTACAATTTATATGCATATAAACAGTCTAATACTTTGATAGAATGTTGGGCGCTAGTAGGGTGGCTACACCACTATTCCAGCGATGACAACTTCCTCCAACACCAGACAATTTTTTCCACCCCTCGCGTTGCGGTCGTCTGTAATGTAGTTCGGTTTGACAATTTTCACGGTGACGAACATTCCGTACAAGAGTTTCCCACACTCCGTGACATGAACTCCTCCCGTCACACTAGGTCCCACGAACGTTCCACAAGTGGACATCTGAGCCCAGTCAGTCGAGTTCCCAACCCTGGTTTCAACGTCATGCAGCCATCTACCTAAAAATTATAGGTCGTATGGAAGGAGTACTTTTACTTCCTAAATTTGAGTAATTTACAAGAGAGAAACAAATTGCGACGTTTTGCAACATCTACGATATGTACATTGATATGTAGATTCCATATACGCCAGTTAACTTGAAATCTTAGACATAACAGAGTCTTGCACGTCTGCATACTGTGTTAACGGCAATTTCAATAACTCAACGTTATGACAAACGGGATGACTTCAACTTCTCCATCGTCAACTTTCCACGTCTATGTATCAATATCCCCTTATCACTTGATCCGGTGATCTGGGTTAGAATAGGTCCTCGGTACATCTTGCTTGTCGTATGCGGTGGCTTAATGGGGCGATCCTTCGGGTGAAACCGCAAAAACCGAGGCCCCGTGTCACGGAAGATCCCTCCCTATTCAAAGGTCGTAAGCGCCCAGCATAGGCCTAAATTTTGCAACCTTTCACCGGCAATGATGACGTCTCCATATGAATGGAAACGTTAAACAATTTGGGGGTACCATTAAAATAAGGGTAACGTTTTGGAATATTTCATTGTTCTGTTTTTCTGGTCAACGTAAATTCCAGTTCTGCTTGACGACTATACGTGCAAAAACATTAAATCTGTTATCAAATCAACTCTGATAACTGATACTATTGAAATAATTACTTTTAACTACTGGTAGTTACAACATCGCTCAAAAGATATTTTATACACACATCATCTTCATCGATGAACAAGAATTTTATCATAAGTTTTCATGAAACAAGTTTGACTTATCATAAATAAAATACTTATAGAATTTAACAAAATAAAGACTTTAAGCATAGCCAGTTTAAATATATTTCCTCTTTCATTACTTTACATTAACGATAATTTTCAATCTACAAAATTGAAACAAAATAAATTAGCAAAGTTATGAAAGTACTATGTAGTATTACGGGCTTACCGTATCCATCGATCCTGTTATAGATTGTGATGCTCTTTACGATACTTAGTCTGCCCAGTGTAACAGTCAACCACGGGTAAAGTTCATAACTGGTATGAAATAATAGATTAAAATCGGTGACACGTGTTCGTCCATCGACCACATTTTGCCATCCTTTGTTAGTATACGTTCCTTTTTGATTAGAACTTCCGAAAACTGCCTTTCCGAGTGCCAAGTTTGTAACTGCAATACATGAAAACTACATGCATTTTTGAAAAATGGGAACCTCTGTCATTATGATTTTGAGTATTGATACCAAAGAATCGTATCATCCCCGTATTTGATTTACTTTGAACAACAGTTTTACGTCACTATGAATAGTGCTTATTATAATGAATGACGACACCCCATGCATTCATTCATGAGTGAAACATGTATCATTCAATTCTAAAAGAGCAATTTGAATGCATCACATGGCGTATGGATACATTGTGAAATATATGAGAAAATTATGGCATAGCCATCCATGTACATGCTGGATTCACGGGTCAGTGGGGGATCCGGAATTTCTCTAAAAGGGGCGCGACCCAAATTTGTACCTTTTCCGCTCCAGAATGGGGAGTGTGGTTGAAGACTTAAAATTAGCAAAATATGACCTTTTAGAAAAGGGGGCATAACAGCCCATGTAACACCCCTCTCCAGATCCGCCACTGCACAGGTAATAATATGAATAATACAAACCATTGTGACAAACTTTTCCGCTGGCTAGATACGTTCCACTACACACACACGTCCCTCTGTCACAAACAGCGTTATCTGGACAATTGATGTTAGAGGAACAGCGGTCTCCTACTGATGGCTCTGAACAGTAGAAAGGATGAGGACATTTCTCACAGTTTTTTTAACTAGATATGAATATGGTCTAAATTGATTTCTTTCATTTGTGCCAGGTCTATCTTACTGTGTTAAAGAACATATTTGTAATTCTTTCATTCTCTGACAAAATATCAATGGGCAAAATAACCTTCACGTTCAGCTTTTCTCCGGGCTTTTAGATTTTTTTTATCAATTGTGTATCAATTTGTTGCTACATACAACATTAATCATTAGTAGGAAAACGAAGTTGTATAATGTAAGTAGGTACTTAAAATGTTTTATGTCAGAACGCGATCAAAATGTTTCAGTTACAAAACGCACGATATAGGTAGTAAATATAGTCATGACTCTTACCGTAGTTACATTAAAGACTCCCTATTAAGCGTGTCTGTCTTTCGTGAAATGCATTTAATTCTCAAACTCAAAGCAAATCATTGATTTTGTATCATAAAACCTTTGTCAAAGAAAACTAATATGAAATGTTCAGTGAAGATTTATCAGAATTGATATATGGGTTGGGTACGATGATATGATCCTGTGATATCAATAATTCTTTCGAAGGTCATTTGTACATAATTATCAGTGACGGATCTAGAAATATTTCAACCGAGATGCGACTCAAATCTGTTTGTTTTCTATGTTGAAGGTGAAGTGGGTGTGGAAGATTACAAAATGACAACAAAATTTGTGTAGAATGTTGAAATGGGGGATTCCACCCCTTCTAGACAACATCAAACAGTAGAAATCGCCTTCTCCAGGTCACGACAGAGAGATGGTTTTGTATCCCACAGTGTGTTAGAATGTGTATGTTCTATACTAACGCACACATTTCAGATAAACTTCACCATATGCTAGAATACAATGCACGGTTTCCATATTGTAAATTGACGTGTTCTTAAGATCCAACATATTGATGGTATGAGATAATGGACCACAATGTAATAAATCATAGTTTGTGCATTATGTATACATGTATATTTCTTTAAGTCTGTAGACAGTAAACTCGTTTTATCCCTGTTATACATTGTAAAGTACATGCTTATGTACAGTGTAATTATACTTTTCCAAAGTGCGTAAAAATATAAAAATAAAAGTACATCTATATTGAAGTACGATTGTGATAATAGACTGATATTAAAGTATTGTCAATTCCATGATGATTCGCTTTGTGCTCTTGTGACCGTTAGCTAGGTACTTTGGACGCTTGACCCATGAAAGCCATCATCCAATCACTTGTTATTTAGTAAAATGATTATAAACTTACTCTGAAACGCCCCCTTTGTTTCCACGGCTTTTGGTGCTGAATTTTTTAATGCTTGTTGTGAAGAAACAGAAGATTCCGGAACGTTTTCGTCCTTATTGTAATTGTGAAGATACGTGATAGAGGAAATCAAAATCGCTAATCCCAATACAAAAACGAAACCAAGTACGAATATAAATATCCATCGTTTACCATCTGTTTGACAGAAATATCTTCTATTTAGAGCTCCAAGTGAATCCATTATTGTTTTCTAAAGGTACATGTAGTATTTTGTCTAATGTAAATACGTGAAGTGCGTCCCCACTTGATATAAGAGAGACTGAAAGACTTAGACACTGGAAAACGGAAACCCCTAAAGTGAATGCTACTAAGTGCTGTTTAAGGTCTGTTAATATGGTATTTATGCGTTAATCCTTGCATCTTTCGTAGAAATGCAATGATAGTAATTGGATTGACGTCGGGATGAAAAGTGTCAATGAAAACAAGAGGACAAACTCAAGTATTTTCTAATGACTTTGTCAGTGGCTTTCAGCAGATAGTTTAAACTGTATGTATTCCAAGAACACAATTAAATGCATGTCATTTGTATTGTTGAGACTGGGAAACAAGTCCATATACACATGTATTAATTCCTCCCTCGTGATTGGCGATCCTGTTTGAACATGGAATACAAGAACTGAAGAATAGAAAAAAAAGGTTTAACCGGAATAATTATAATTTTAGCGGTTACCAAATTTAACACGGCAAAAATCTTTAACCTTGATTTGTAGGGTCGTTTGTTACTGGATCAACAAGTTAATCGTTCATTTGAGACTAAGTTCATCATGTCTTCATCGTCATTAATTAATTTGCTCCATAGGTCGGTGTATTTGGACACCATATTGCAACTATAGGTACAACTGTAGTATGTCCAGCTGATCGAAAGTGTTTAGGGCCTAATGAAGTTTGATCTTTTATCAAACAACAATCATGTGCTCTTAGCTTAAAAAGTGTGTTGTTTTTGTTCTAATTAAAAGTTTCCCCGTGTAATTTGCTTCTTTTTCTTGAGAAAAGGACGGGTAGTCCAGAAAATTTGACAATTTTCATAGTTCGTGTCGGGTTACCTTATTGATGTTAGACCGTTCTTGGCACCTTATCAAGATATTAGGCTCACGGCGGGTGTGATCGGTCGACAGGGGATGCTTACTCCTCCTAGGCACCTGATCCCACCTCTGGTGTGCCCAGGAGTTCTTGTTTGTCCAACGGTCTATTTTGTATTGCTTATAGGAGTTATGAGATTGATCACTGTTCGTTATCTTCACCATTCATATGTATATATATATATATATATATATATATATATATATATATATATATATAATTATCATCATTGTTTTTATTGTTATCATTATTTTTTTCTGTGTCTGGTCTTTACCTATTGATATTAATCAAAGTCCTGAAAGTACTGAAAGACAGGGTCAAATTATTCAATGCATAACTTTCAGAAATGATGCAGTTATGCTAATATGACAATCCATATGAAAATTCTCCAGACAAATACTTTAATCGGACATAGCAGGTTTACTTACAACTTCATATTCGTGTTTTGATACAAGAAAAGAAGTGTTCAAAATCGAAATTTTCTTGAAGTCTGTTCTTTTTTTTATGGTTTTGAGGCCAAAACGAATATCTAAAGTAATGTGACCTTCTAGTCTTGTGGCCAGTTTTGTTTAATCAATATGATCCAGAACTCAATATTCTTGGTTATCATTTCGCCGAGATAGTTCCTTCCTTATTAAACCTCAATATTCTTGGTTTGTATCTTATTGTGAGGGTCACCATTTTAAATTGTGCACTTAGCTCTTCAGCTATTCATAGCTAAATCAGGTGATGAACTCTTGTGAAAAAGCATGAATGCTATAATAAAGTAAATGAAAAGAAATATAGATAAAGGTATGGAACAAAATGTAATATGTCAACAGAACAGAAAGATAACATATGATAGGTTGACATATGACAGTATATGTTTAATAGCTTATTTTTATGGACCAACATAATGCAACCAAATGTTAAAGATAAAATAGATAATGGCATGCTTTGGAATTGCACAATACATCTAGTCAATAACACATGAAATGTTAAAATCAAGTGGATATGTAAACATTCCAATTCTTTCTTTAGTAAAGGAAATTTTCTAAACTACTAAAACTGTAAACAAGAACATGTAAATTGTAAACATTGTAACAAAATTGGTAACATAGTAATTTCAAATTTTTTGACACACATTTGGGCTAGAAGTTTCCTATGCAAGGTGAAGATAACGAACAGTGATCAATCTCATAACTCCTACAAGCAATACAAAATAGATAGTTGGGCAAACACGGACCCTTGGACACACCAGAGGTGGGATCAGGTGCCTAGGAGGAGTAAGTATCCCCTGTTGACCGTGACTATGCGATGAAAAATATTTACATGTTACAGTCCACACATAAACAAGTCCACAAGCCAGACAACTGTCTTCTCAAGTGAAACAATATGACATGAAGTGCTGCAATGTGAGATTTTGAGTTAATAATACAGACTGATGCCTGATCAGGGTTAAATAAATTGCAATGCTGGGTTCCATTTGATATTTTCAGTATCACAGAAAAGGTTATAATGAGATGTACATGTAAACACTCCAAACTTGTATAAAACAAAATGTGTTTGTGAAACACAAAATGCCCCCGATAATGGCCTATTCCGAAGATGGTTAAAGTCACAAAAACAAATATCCTGGTACCAGTAGAAAGATCATGTAACAAGAAATGCTCAAGTGCAATATGAAAGCTCTGACATTTACCCTTTAGAAGTTATAACCAATGTCAAGCTTTATAAAACTAGGTCAAATGTCAAGGTCAAAAGGTTTAGTACAAACGGAAATGTTTTGTCACAAGGACTACTCATGTGAAATATCAAATCTCTATCACTTACTGTTCAAAAGTTATTAGCAAAGTTAAAATTTTCAAAAAGTAGGTTAAACTTTAAGGTCAGGGTCAAATGGTAAAAAATGTTGGTACCCATGAAAAGGTCTGGTCACAAGAAATACTCATATGAAATATCAAAGCTCTGGATCTTACTGTTCAAAAGTTATTGGCAAGGTTAAAGTTTTTAAAAAGTAGGTCAAACTCCAAGGTCGAAGTCACAGGGTCAAAAATGTTGATATTCACGGAAAGGTCTTGCCATAAGAAATACTTATGTGAAATATCAAAGCTATATCATTTACTGTTCAAAAGTTATTAGCATGGTTAAAGTTTTCAAAAAGTAGGTCAAACTCCAAGGTCAAGGTCACAGGGTCAAAAATCTTGGTACCCACAGAAAGGTTGATTGATTGATTGATGTTTTCCACCACACTCAACAATTTTTCAGTTATATGGTGGCGCCCAGTTTTTTTATTGGTGGAAAAGAGAACTCAGATACAATATACCTGGGAAGAGACCACCGACCTTCAGAAAGTAAACTGGGAAACTTTCTCACTTATCGGCGCGAGCGGGATTCGAACCCCACGGAAAGGTCTTGTCATAAGGAATACTCCTGTGAAATATCAAAGCTCTATCACTTACTGTTCAAAAGTTATTAGCAAGGTTAAAGTTTCAGACAGAATCACAGAATGACAGACAGGACAAAAACACTATGCCCCCTGATCGTCGATCTCGGGGGCATAGAAATAGTTTCTAAAATACTAGAATGCACCAGCAAGTACATGTATAAAAGTTAGAGGCAAGCTCAAATCTACAGTATATATTGAAAAAGAGACTCTGACCTTTTGACCTCAAAATAAATAAGAAAAACGTCCAAAAAAAAAAAACTACAGTTGTCGGGGGTAATATTGTTGGCTTGCATTAGAACTATTATTTGCGTGCATAGAATAAATGACACCAAAAAATCCGGATACATTCGCATATTTTCGGTTTCGTCCGTAAAAAGGCCGTATGTAAACAAAGTAAGAATATTGCTCATGGAAACAACAATCATTTCTGTTTGAAAGATAATTCAAATTCATCTAATAAATCAATGAAAAATGAAAAGATTTGTGTTGTTTTTTTCAAAATATTGATCTTATATTTTTCAAATCTGTGTACAAAATGATCAGCGCAATTTATGCACTCTTTTCTTCTACGTATGATTCAATTCATGTGTTCACCGCACGGCTTCCGTTTTGAGGCCTCGACTGACAGTAAACTAATAGACGGGACACCCCGTCTAAAAATGAAAGGCAGCACGAAAGTAAAACGTTAGTATTTCATTAACATCTTGACACCAAGGCAATAAAATGAGCAGATTAGAATGCAGTCTTCTTTATGTAAGGGAAACTTTCATGCACGTTTTGACTTGTCCAGTTCAATGGTCCTTAAGGAGATTTTCTAATCAATCCATTATTAATCTCTCACGGGAAGGGATCATGCTCCTTCATTTAAACAAAGACAATTCCTCTTCACACAAAGAGAACGCTATTTAACAGCAAAGATCATTTGATAATTCGACTAGGGTGAGCTAAAATCAATTTCATATTACATTTATATCTTGTCAAATGCAAAATATTTTCAAGGGCAGGTAAGCAATCTCCACGCCAAGAAAATACAAAAGAATTGGTTATTCTTATTCAAACTCTGCATATTTTAAGGGACCAGACATGACTATTTGTTTTAGAATTTCAAAGGCTTGTGGGTATTTTGTATTTTGTCTCTGCTCTGTCCGTAATGCAGGTAATTATATGGATATTTACATGACACAGTGTTGGTTACATCAGCCAATTATAACTTAAGCCTCCTTTAAGGCCAAACATGATTAAGTGTATGTTTATCACACACGATTCATGGCTGGAACTGTAGTAACAGAAGTAAATATAATATTTCCTCAAAGTAAATCCAACTTTGATATGCAATATCCACACAAGAAAAAGAATCTGCAAACCTTTCTCAAGATGTATGCATACATTTCGAAAACAGGTTTTCTTGATATAAAAGTTCTAAAGTTTGGTTTGGCCTGAGAGATTGGACAAACCCGTGGGTGTTGACGTTGTAACAAACCTTTGGTTCCATACAGTACGATACAACAGTGGACAAGACCAGATAAAAAGGTAACCTGATCTTGGTATTTTTTGAGAATATGTTATCACATATCTTTGCATGGTTAGTTTTATATATAAATTGTGGATTATTGTATTCCTTCTAATGGAACAACATAAATTTCATGAAAATGGTAACTCATCCTTTTTGTATTGTTGTATTTTATCTATTCATAAAAAACATCACATATGACAAAACGAAACTCGTTGATTAAAGTACATGTGTGTATATCTAGAGAGATCCAATGCACGTGGTTTATGGTATAATGTGTTATAAATCATCGAATTTTTGTCAATTCCAATTCTCTCTCTCTCTCTCTCTCTCTCTCTCTCTCTCTCTCTCTCTCTCCATCTGTTGATGAAAAACATACACGAAAACAAAAAAATAATGCAACAATTAAAAGACGGAGGGTGGTGAAGTTATCATTTTCTGAACTTTCACTCGTAAGAAGCTCAAAAGTCAAGAGCTGCTTGATCTGATATTCTCTCAAATACACAATACTCTTCATCGAATTTTTTAAACAGACATTTAATATTTGCAATACAGGTTGGTGTCAGAAACCAGATAAACATTTAATTTGCATAATGATTAGTAATATCAAAGGCCAAGACACTAGCTTAAGAGCAGTATTTGTCCTCCTTAATTCCACTTAAAATCGAACTAGCCGTAAAAATCACCGGTCCTGTATGAAGTACATAATGTATATAGAAAAGAAAATATCGGCTGTCATAAATTTGATTAAAGCTTCAACTTTCGCACACCTTCCCTTCGAAAAACACGGCACATATTATTTTCCCGTGTACATGTACCTTCATTATCTTTAAATAATGTAGATGATGATTACGATGAATGTATTAGTTATATTATCAGGGAGTTTAAGGAAATTTATAAAATCGTTGAAGTCTTTACCAGGAACAAGGCATTTGCTATGCATAATATTATATTTTGCAGAAGTATTATGTAGAATAGATAGCTAGATATGGTCAGTATAAAATATATAAGTTACAGAGCATAAAATATAATATTATTCAGATCTTCACCTTGCATACATGAAATTAAAATCATATCACATTTATACTTAAAAGAATACGTTATTCTTGAAAAAGGAAAATTCGAAATCTTGTCTATATCAAATCAGGAATTCAATAGGTCCTTGTCCTACTTTTTTCTGTTTTCTGGAGAAATAAAAAAAAAACCATGAGATGTTTCTATTACGACTAGGCGGGATCTCCCAATAGCTCATTATCGCATACTAGAGTATCTGCCCACGTCACCCTTGTCAAAATTTCATTTTTTCCATAATAATGTATTTTCTTCAAAACTCTTCATTTTCTGAGTCGCCATTATCCAGGACGAGTTACATAAAGGTTAAATAAGTGTAACTGACAATCAAACTGCATTTAACTCTTGCTTACATCCATATATTGCCTTAGCTAGTCGCAAGCCGTCAGCTGAAACATAAAAAAATTCGGTCAACTGAGCCGGGAGAGTAGGGGGGAGGTAACGATTAAATTGAATTATAACATTTTTAAGAAAACAAAATGCATGTCTGTAATACAAGGATTTTGTTGAATATAAAGCAACTCAGAGTAGATTAGTTTGGACTCAAATGAATAAATGATATAACCATTGTAATCTGAGACCGGGATGGGGTCGGATTTTGATTACAAAATGAATCGATTTCATTTTCACGTAAGAATGCGCTGTACTATCGTGTAACATGCATTGCATTGTTTTCCGTATATGAAACAATTGCGTGGTTCCCTACCAACAAAAAATCATCTCGAAGTAAACTATTATTGATAGTACATAACGACAACATTGTCTAAAAAAAATTTAAATTAATCGATTAATCTAGACTGATTTCACAGACGTTTAGAGGTATACGTAAAAATTAAATTAATCGATTAATTTAGGCTGATTTCACAGACGTTCAGAGGTAAACCTAAAAATTTAATTTATCGATTAATTTAGGCTGATTTCACAGACGTATAGAGGTATACGTAAAAATTAAATTAATCGATTAATTTAGGCTGATTCACAGAAGTTTAGAGGTACATACGTATAACAGATCGCCACTGGACACAGCGGTTATCAAGAGTTTGAATAACAGCGGGAATTATGCAAGAATCTAATATTAATTAGATAAGAGGATTAGTAACGGGGGATTTGTCATGTTCGATAAGAATAAACTGCATGAATGTGAGATTAAGAATTGAATGCGTTATGCAGTTGTAAAAGGCAGTTCTAAGTTCAATCTTGACAAAATATTCATTCACAAAGGCTTTGTGAAGAAATTCTTGGTTGTTGTTATTCCACAACCTGCCTTTGACTTTTCAAGAGATTTATTAAACCGCCATTCCAGAAGAAAAAAAAAATATCGTTTCACCTTTGCCCACCCCCTCTGTATGTAACGATTTTTTTCTTTAGACATTTGAATCTGGTTTTTGTATGTAGCGCACTGTTAGTGAACTTCCTGGTGGGTGGGGTGGACAAGGATTCCAACTCTCTGATTCCCCGCCGCCATTCTTACGTTCCCCTTCTCATTCCTCCATTCTCTCTGTCTCTCTCTCTCCCATTCTCTCTGTCTCTCTCTTCCATTCTTTCTCTCTCTCTCTCTCTCTCTCTCTCTCTCTCTCTCTCTCTCTCTCTCTCTCTCTCTCTCTCTCCTCCCTTCCATTCCTGTCTCATTTTCCCTCCCCCTTTCCTTCCCACCCCCCCTCCTTTCAACCTTTTTTCCCTCTAGTGTGTGATTTATTTGCATAGATCCCATATTTGTCTACTTCCTATTTGCTGGGATTGTTTACTCCCGGTTTTGGGTTTTTTTGTTTTTGTTTTTTTTTTGTTTTTTTTTTTATTATAAGCATGGATTTGAAGTTTCCACTAGTTGTGTTGAACTGCTTGATGCAGAACACAGTTTCGCTGTTAGGCATGTACACGTTATATGATTGTCCTGTACCTAAAATGTTTGGTATAATCGTTTTTTGTTTTTTGGGGTTTTTTTTCTCAGCATCTACTACATGCGCAGCTTTTTATAACTGGCATAATGCTCCTTAAAAGCTTACATTTACATATTTGCATTTCAGATTTATGAACTTCTGTGAAGAAACCCTAAATAACATTTTGTCCTTTTTTTTTCGTTTCCTCACCATACTGCAGAGAGACAGAGATACACGCACACACACACACACACACACACACACATACACACACTCACACACACACACACACACACACACACACACACACACACACACACACACATACACACACACACACACACATACACACACACACACACACAAATACACACACACACAGAGAGAGAGAGAGAGAGAGAGAGAGAGAGAGAGAGAGAGAGAGAGAGAGAGAGAGAGATTAGTGTGTGCATGAAAATACAGATGTTACAGTAATTACCCAAGTGGAAAACCGATTTAAATCCACAGTGTCATAGTCATCTGAAATAAAGGGACACTGTTAAATAAAAGAAAGCTACAAGATTTCACATTTTGTTTAACTTCATTTTCATTTCTATTTGGCAAATGGGTGCGGATATGAGCAACCTTGATTTATCAAAAGCATGTAATGTGTCAAAATTAATGTTGAAATGAAAAGTGAACAAATTAGGTTGTTTTAAAGTTTAATCTGGCTATAATGGAACTCATTTGAAAATGTATTGCAAGTACAAACATACTAAATCTAAGTTTGAATTATATTTTTTTAAATACACACTTGTAGTACAACAGTAATAAATATCTTAATATTTTCTTATCAGTCCTCACAAATTTTAATCACCGTTAATACTCTGAGGCGGTTCCGGACGACCGATAATCATAATGTGATAAAAGCAGATTGAACACAGTACTTGGGAGTCTTACAATGCTTAATCAATTTCACATAAGCTCTGATTACCAACAGACAGGTGAATAATGAGGGAAAGGAAATTGCAAAACAGACCGGAGTATCTCATCGAGGACCCACAGAACGTTCGTTAGATTCGAGTTTTATATGCCGTAATAGTGGGGAATATGTTGTCCTAGAGGACTAGTTTTTTTTAAAGTAAGTAAACTTATGTTATGAAATGTTTATACTACTCTACAAGATTTCCAAGGAAACATACATGTGTATGTGTTTTAGTTGCATTTCATTTACATGTATTGTATAAGTCATTTATTGTAAAGGTATTGTTAAAGACCATTCACTACTCTCACTGTTTCCTTGCAATTGAATATCTGGAACATGTAATAATGTCGCTTCTCTCCCTGCATGTCCAGCCATAATTCGCGCCTTTCTTCGTTTATCTGGATACTCCAGTATCAAGGGAGTGAATGGGTGGGTGGGGGGTCAGGTCAGAGAGATTCGTCGGGGCTGAATATATGGACTTGTCAACGCCTCTTCCTCGGAGTATCTCGTTGATATTACGGGTGGGGGTGGGGGTCGGTTTCTTTAATGTTAGGGGTTGTGTACATGTCTATTAACTTTTTAATTTGCCAAGGCAAATAACGTTGTACATAGCTGGACATGTATTCAAAATATGTGCCCGGCTAACGCGTAAAGATCCAAAAAAAAAAAAAACTACTCTGTATAGTAATTAAATGGACATCAATTTAGATTGTACAGATGTTAGTTTTGATGCTGAACTTGTAGCACAGTATCATGAATGAGGATAGAGAACTGAAATTCATACTCAGTACATTCTTTTCTTTCTCCAGTGGTCTGTAATTGTAGACCTTCTCGACAGGTCAATAAAAATGAAACAAGAACTTGATTGACCTGCGTATCTTGTACACATAGATGTACATAGGGTTGACGTAACTGTGCTAAACTAAAATCTTACGTTGTCACATAGATTTCATTTTGTTTTTAGTTAACTGTCACATATGACAGAATCAAACCAGCTTTCTTTCTTTTCTTTTTTTTGGGGGGGGGGGGGGTGGTCTTTTTTCTTATGTTTTAAGTTTATTTAAAGGTTTTCCTACTTTCAAGAGAAATGTTTTTTCGGTTTGTTTTTTTTATTTCAGGGGATAAAACTTGTGGTAATGTCAGAAGAACCTGAAACAAACAAGATGTCTGCGGAAAAGCAGACCGAGGAACAAATAGAGAAGGCGGGGGAAGATGTAACAAAAGATGCTATGGATACTAACAAGGAAGAGAAAGGGGAAACTCCAGTCTTAGCGACAGATAACCAGGATGGAACTGAAGCAAAGAAGGAAGCTGAATTGGAGGAACCAAAGAAGGATGTCCAAATGAATAGCGATGCAGGGGAAGAGACACCGAGCAAGGAAAATCCAGCTGAAGAAAAGGCGACTGATAGCAAAGAACAGGAAGTGAAAAAAAGTGATGAAGGAAGTAAAGTAGAGGAGGAAGAATCCTCCAAAGAGAATCAGGACGGAAGGGAGGATACCGAGAAAGGAAGCCCAGTTCCTGAATATACACCTCCAAAT
This sequence comes from Ostrea edulis, assembly GCF_947568905.1. Lineage (NCBI taxonomy): Eukaryota > Metazoa > Mollusca > Bivalvia > Ostreida > Ostreidae > Ostrea > Ostrea edulis. The sequence continues at coordinate 13,689,884 of NC_079170.1, read as the reverse complement.
TCAGCTGACCAATCCGTGACCTCGACAAAAGCGGAGACAGATCCGGCCAAAGAGGGTGAGCTAGAAGCATAGTTCTAAATAATCTTACCCCGACAGTTATAATAAATCAATAAACTTCTCCTGCATGTTAGACATGCTAGACTGGGGGAAGTTTTGTAAGGGAATCCTGCAAGCGCCGAATGATGAAAGGGAATTTAAAAAAATGAAAAGGTCAGCTTTCATTAATCTGTCTGTATTACCAAGCTTCATGGCGAAATCATTGATATTGGCACAACGCCAAGCATAGTCTCCAACAAGTACAACACGTGAAGAGCGAATGTGCTAGTTATGTAATATGAGTGAATTCTATCTCACAAGTGATGTAGATTATTCATTCATTAAACAATCGAATAGTACATATAGTACATACAAAACATTATATATATACAATAACATATATAAGTATACATATACACAATAACGTAGTTATACATCTATACAATGACTCAGGTAAATTTCATGTGAATTTTACGTGAAAAGTGATTCACGTGAATAGATCCACATGATTTTCACATGAATCACTTTTCAAGTGAAATTCACGTTAGAATGTTCACATGAGTTTCCACGTGAACAGCAATTCATGTGGAATTCACATTAAAATATTCACATGAATTTCACGTGAAAAGCAGTTTACGTGAAATTCACATTAAACTTTTTGCTGGAAAATCATGTGAAAAATGATTCACGTGAATTTTACATGAACAGATTCACATGAATTTCACGTGAAAGTGTTCATGTGAAATTCACACAAAAATTCACACAAATTTCACGTGAAAAGGGACCCACATCAAAAAAAATATTATGCTAAAATATGAACACTTCACGATATATTCACGCGAAAAAATTAAAATCGAGGTAAAATATAGATAGATATAAAGATTAGCCAATTTAGGTTTACATGTAGGCCTACCTGTAGTTAAGAGGTGGTTTTCATGGGCATGTCAATTTTTCTCTTCGTGGAGGAAAGCTGAAGGGGTCCCAAATAACAAATTAAGAAATGGAAAATATTTGTTAAAGCTGTTCAACCAAAAATGGGATCTGATGTAACCCCGTGACGCCCTTTGGACAAATCATCCACTGGTTTTTGCACGATCGAATGAATAAAATTTACATGCATAAAACTTATCCTTTCGAATTGTAGTTTTAGGCTATTTTTTCTGAGACGAAATCAGCATCCCTCAAATATCTCATCAACGAAATCAACACCCATCAAACATATTTACTATCTCATCAACATCCCCCAAATATATTTACTATCTCTTCAGCGAAATTAACATCTTTCAAATATATTTACTATCTCTTCAACGAAATCAACATCCCTCAAATATCTTTACTATCTCTTCAACGAAATCAACATTTCGCAAATATATTTACTATCTCTTCAACGAAATCAACATCCCTCAAATATCTTTACTATCTCTTCAACGAAATCAACATTTCGCAAATATATTTACTATCTCTTCAACGAAATCAACATCCCTCAAATATCTTTACTATCTCTTCAACGAAATCAACATTCCGCAAATATATTTACTATCTCTTCAACGAAATCAACATCCCTCAAATATATTTACTATCTCTTCAACGAAATCAACATCCCTCAAATATATTTACGATCTCTTCAACGAAATCAACATCCCTTAAATATATTTACTATCTCTTCAACGAAATCAACATCCCTCAAATACATTTACTATCTCTTCAACGAAATCAACATCCCTTAAATATATATTACTATCTCTTCAACGAAATCAACATCCCTTAAATATATTTACTATCTCTTCAACGAAATCAACATCCCTCAAATACATTTACTATCTCTTCAACAAAATCAACATCCCTCAAATATATTTACTATCTCTTCAACAAAATCAACATCCCTTAAATATATTTACTATCTCTTCAACGAAATCAACATCCCTCAGATATATTTACTATCTCTTCAAGGAAATCAACATCCCTCAAATACATTTACTATATCTTCAACGAAATCAACATCCCTCAAATATATTTACTATCTCTTCAACGAAATCAGCATCCCTTAAATATATTTACTATCTCTTCAACGAAATCAACATCCCTTAAATATATTTACTATCTCTTCAACGAAATCAACATCCCTTAAATATATTTACTATCTCTTCAAGGAAATCAACATCCTTTAAATATATTTACTATCTCGGTAGTAGTCTTGTTTGTTTACCTTTAAAGTTCCATCATAAATAAGTTTTCTGAACTACAGGTAGATGGTAACATATGTAATTAAATTCTGAGTGACCACTTGAAATATACGTGAGGGCTATAAAAGGGGAACCCACATGTATTTTTTTTTTTCGTATGGGTGACCAAGACATCAAAATGGGTTAACTTGTACTGGTAGTTATGAAGACTAGCAAGAAACTCGATAGGAAGTTATCATTTTTCAGTAAATTTCAAAGAAACAGCGAAACAGAAAAACCTATATCATAAAAGGATCAGAGTGAAATTCGGAGCCGCCTGCCCCTCCATTAGATTTGTTGACAAACTCTGGTATCTTGTCGGGAATAGTAATAAAGATAGGCGTTTTGGTACTTGTGGAACCTCCGTCTTTATAAGTATGCCATGTTGGAAGTAAAAAACAAGATCATTTTCAAAGTTCTAGAAGGATACGAGATATTTGATATCGACCTAATTAACGGTAAGTTAACGAGCCATGCATTATATTGACCTAATTAACGGTAAGTTTACGAGCCAGTAAATAATATATCGACCTAACTAACTGTACGTTAACGAGTCAGGCATTATATTGACTTAATTAACGGTAAGTTAACAAGTCGGACATTTTTTTACCAGTCAACGGTAAATTAACGAGCCGGGCATTGACATATTTAACGGTAAGTTCACAAGTCGGGCATTATATTGACCTAATTAACGGTAGGTTAACGTACTGGCCATTATATTGACCTAATTAACGGTAAGTTAACGTACTGGGCATTATATTCACATATTTAACGGCAAGTTCACGAGCTGGGCATTATATTCACCTAATTAACTGTAAATTCCCGAGTCGGGCATTATATTCACCTAATTAACGGTAAGTCCACCAGCCGGGCATTCCGAACTTGCAAATTGAACCCATTCATAAATTAACCTGATACGGTGTATTAAACAGGAATTGACTATTTGTAAACACTAGCTTAAAAAAGTAAATTGAATATGACATAAAAGCTCAGTTAGAAGCAGTTTTTAGTTTCAAACAATCGTATGCTTTTGAAATACGTTGTGAAAGATGCATTCATTGATATGATGTTCGACGTTACAGATAAAGCACAAAACAAGTTGACCATATTCTCTTGTCATTTCATACAGTGCATACAAATTGGAAACGCATCCTTCAACTAATTGGTACCAGAATATAATACATGAAATGAACAGGTACAGATGCAATAACGATCCACCAGGACTGGCTTACTAAAATCAGTATTAGATATTTCAGATTTTCAAGAAAATGATTTATTGATTTTTTTTTTTTACCTTAAATTAATTCTATTGTTCATTAATGTGCAGACAATCGCAATATCTCGGGTCTTTCATGTAAGTTCTTCATGGAAAGACACCTCGAATGTACAAAATGGACGCTTCCAACCATTCTGTAGATCACTAATTAGTACGATTGCTTAGGATGTTCAATGTGATTAACATGTATGTACTTACTTGTAAACTAAATGCGGACAACGTATTGAATGCAAAATAAAATACAACTAATCATTCAGTCTGATCAAAATTTTGTGAAGGTCTTCAGCGAGAGACATTCGTTGCACGGACTGAGTAACTAATAGGGCATGCACCATGCGTGGATTCAATGAGGGCGCATTCCCACCGACCTAAAATTTTAAAAATATTGTTTGTCCATATACATGTAGTGGATTAGAAAGTAAAATTATTTTTATTTTCAAAAATTGAAAATATAGCACTGGGTTTCCCCGTGTCTGCTGATAAAATCATGGGTATAAAGGATGCCCCTTTACCAGTCTGATTGAAACCAGCCCCCTTCTCCTATCGTCGTCAGGTAGGAGAAGGGGGGCTGGTTTTAATCAGACTGCCCCTTTACGTCACCGCGCAGACTTTCTCAACAGAAAACATGTGCCCCCTGGTGACAAAACGAGTCTGCTCGTTGACGTTGTGCTCTCCTGCTTCGGATCACGCTTTTCCTTTTCGTTACATTATTTGCGGCTACGAAAATAGCCGAATAGTAGTTGATAATCGCAATATCTCGGGTCTTTCCAGCAAGTTCTTCATGGAAAGACAACTCTGTTTTGTACATCACTAATTAGTACATTTAGTTAACATGCTTTTCGACTTGCTATGAGGAAATTTCCAGCAAATACTTCTTGGTAAAAAACGATAATTTTATTTTGATATACCAATACAGATTACCATAACACATTCAATGTTGTTTTCCGCTTGCACGAGAGTACGCCATTGTGATGACTGAGAATAAAGGCGGGCGCGTTTCTCTGTACATACTCTGTATATCTTTACATCAATATTCAATATTTAGATCGTGTTGAAGTTAATCCTCTATTCTATCTCTCTAAGGAGATCTCATGAATGCTCATTTACTGTGTAGCATGTGTAGTTTTTATATATATGACAAGTTTCCTGGATATGTAAATGTTGGGCATTTCAATACAAATTTTCACAATAGATCACACAAAATGCTCGCAGAAGGCAACAATTTGTGTCATTCAAAGAAAAAACATTCCTAACCTTAAGAATAGGACCCCCCCCCCCCCACACACACACACACAAAATTACCCTTTTCTTTCGCCTCTTCACGACCCCGTGGGGGCTTCGGCTTTTCCTCAACTGCTAACTACTGACGTCCCTAACATAGTCATTTATTCTGTGTTTTAAGGTGACGAGCTCGAGAAAGCTGCAGAAACTTCGAAAGGTAATATAAGAGTGGTAACTCTTCTATTTTCACTTCTATAATCCTATCAATAAATCATTCTCCATCGAGTCACTTGTAATAAATGCACTATTATTCGCCTTATAATACGTCCCATTTCTGTTTTTTAAAGAGCCCCCGGCGGGCGATGAGGAGACATTGGATGAACAAATCAAAGATATTTTGGAGGCCACAGAGGACCCAGGTACAGTTTCATTTAAATGCTATAAGAACAAGTATAGATATGTACTGCCTGGTTGACCTGCTTGCCAAATTTATTAACCCCAACCCCAACATATCACGCGTTTATTGCAGTGTTGTATCTAGATTTACAAACAATGAAAGTTTAAATGTAAATATAGTACAATCGATGTGTCCGTTTTTCTCATCCTCACACGGGACCAGTAGAACATGCTGGTTTTAAAGAGAGTTTTGATCTACGATCCAACTAAATTACCTACATATATCACGAGCATGTTGCAGAAAATTAATTTCACATTCAATACAAATTGTAGATGAAAACATTGATCCAAAAAGAGGGTAAAAATATGTGCATGCAAGAAGCGAACATAGACGGTGTCGACACCGGATTAGGTATTTGTAACGTAATAGGCAAACCATACATAATAAATCTGATTTACAGGTAACACATTACATACGATGTGTAAGAAATCAATATTGTCTGTACTAAAATAACACTGAACTAAATTCATATCTGCAAATTGTAATTTTTCCTTTTCTCGGGCGTTTTACCATTGCTTTAATAACAAGAAACACACAAGTCTGATTTAAATACACGTCGTGGAGAAGGGAGGTAATTTTGGTGCTTTGAATGAACTTGTCCAAGGAAATTGTTAAAATGGCTTTGAATGGCGCATTGACCAAATATTGCAATGGCTGATATTGATACACTTAAAGTTTGATTTAAATCCCATAAGATTACGCCGGTCGTCTTTTTCTATCTAGTGTGTCAACAGAGTGGAGATTGATAGTAGGAACAAGATGTGTATATTTTGTATACTTTGTTAATCTTTCGCTTTAGAATTAACATGTTTTTAAAGATAGATTTGGAATTTGGAAATATGTACTGATTGTATCAAAGGAGGGACGTCAATTCAACACTAGCTGTTAGAAAACAGAAAGAGAAAACTGAGTGATTAAGAATCGATACCTGTAACCAGCAGGTATTCTGAGGATTCGTGCAAACTGGTGTTTAGTGGACACAAACAAATATACAGTTCTAGATGACATTTAGAATTATCGTGTGAAATGCGTTTATGCTGGTAGTGTGGTGCAACAGTTTCTGTGACTACCGTATAAATCAGAGTTTCGGCTATTTTCTGTTAATGATCAACTTAGTTAATATTGATCCATGGGAATAGGTTTCCTTTAACCTGTGGTGAATACTTAGCCAACACAAATTCCTCTAGGATTTCAGGTAACGGGCTAGTACAGACAGTGGGTCTATGAATAAAAAGCGAGTTGCTTCAATTAATTAGCCAACAGGTTTCATGAGCAAATAGGAAATCATATGAAGTGCTGGATATTAAATAAATGTGTCTTTTGGATTACCCTGTATGGTTACATTTGTGATTGTTACATACTGTGTATTCACATCCGAGAAGTACTAAGCTAAGAATTAAGGTAGGCAAAGTTTCATTTTATAACAGGTACAGTTGTTAATGATGATTTTACGCCTCCTATTTCAGCTTATTCTCAATTCATTACCGTGCATGTAGTACACCTTAATGTGTAAACCGTGCATGTAGTACACCTTAATGTATAAACCGTGCATGTAGTACACCTTAATGTATAAACCGTGCGTGTAGTACACCTTAATGTATAAACTGTGCATGTAGTATACCTTAATGTATAAACCGTGCATGTAGTACACCTTAATGTATAAACTGTGCATGTAGTATACCTTAATGTATAAACCGTGCATGTAGTACACCTTAATGTACAAACCGTGCGTGTAGTACACCTTAATGTATAAACCGTGCGTGTAGTACACCTTAATGTAAACTGTATTCAAAACACGCAGTCCTGTTTGTTGGAATTTTATCCACAAGTCATGTGCAATACGTTCCTACAATTAGAGTTAGAAAGGTAGATAAGCCCAGCAGATCAGATTGTGGGAAGTACGTCAGCCCGGCAGATCACATTGTGGGCAGTACATACATCAGCCCGGTAGATCACATTGTGAGAGATACATTAGCCCGGTAGATCACATTGTGGGCAGTACATCAGCCCGGCAGATCACATTGTAGGCGGTACATCAGCCCGGTAGATCACATTGTGGGCAGTACATCAGCCCGGTAGATCACATTGTGGGCAGTACATCAGCCCGGTAGATCACATTGTGAGAGATACATTAGCCCGGTAGATCACATTGTGGGCAGTACATCAGCCCGGCAGATCACATTGTGGGCAGTACATCAGCCCGGTAGATCACATTGTGAGAGATACATTAGCCCGGTAGATCCGATTGTGAGAGATACATTACCCCGGTAGATCACATTGTGGGCGGTACATCAACCCGCTAAATCAAATTGTGTCAGAAAGAGCAGATAGTGGGAGATTGGGGGGTGGGGGGGGGGGGTCTCGGGTTGGGTGTCAAGTCAACTTTTTTCCAGTCCTGTTACATACATTACATGTACATACAAGTACAGCTTAATAAATCAGGATTCACTAAAGAAAAAAATCTCTTCTAGACTTTGATTTTATTTGAGACATCCATATATAATGTAAGCATTTGATCCTAATTTTATAAAAAGAAGAAATTTGACGACTTGCGCAGAAAAATAGTATAAACAACTTATACTTTTTTTTTTTTTTTTTTTTTTTTACGTCTGGGGTCAAACAATTGATAAAGTACATTACTTATCAATACACATTTACATTCACAGTGCTGTTAAGGTTCTATGAATATTTTAACACAAGGTAATCAAATGATTTTGTCTGTATGGACCACTTTAGATTCAACATGTCTGATAATCATTATTTCATGAGGGATCGTGGAAGAATCAAATATGTCAGTTGTTAATGTGGGGACTCACATCTACCGGTAGAAAAAACGCCTGTACGAGAATTTATTTTAGGTTGAGTTGTACATGTGGAATTAGGCAAGGCAAAATTTCCACTGGATGCACATACCCATGTATACAGTGTAATGCAGATTGGAACACCGCCCTGACCCAATTCTCCACTCCTGGACGGATTTATTGTCCATTTCTTTTCATGAGTTTTGTTTTGATTTTTGCAACCAAAAACCACATTTTGCACTTTACATTTCGGCTGTTCTTTACACTACGAATCAACCCGTTTACTTGATCAAGATAGAGAGCTTACGGCGGGTGTGACCGGTCAACAAGGGGTGAATACTCCTCCTAGGCACATTCCATTTCTGGTGTGTTCAGGGGTCCGTGTTTGTCCTAGGTTTCTCTTGCTCTTGTATTCTTTATGAGATTCAGGAGATTAATCACCATTCGTTATCTTCACTTATCATTCATTTGAAAGAGGAATGTTTATTTTTATTATCTGTAAACAACTGTTTACTCAAGATTCGTCATTTACCACATTACATCTGTATAAACGCGCGCTAAAGAATTAGTTCTTAATAATTTTTTTTCGTATTATTTTGGGGGGGGGGGGGTAGGATTATTAAGGACGGATATTCCGTTCAATTCTATGGACGCTAAATCTAATCAGATGTGGGTTATTCCATTTGTAAGGCTGTTTCCCATCCTACAGCAGACTCGCTTATTTGACGTGGGATTTATACATTTTGACTGTGCCTCGAACACTCTCCTGATCAGCTATTTCCATACGATGTCGAAGTAATTCAAAAATTAATACATGAAACTACATCTCTCTCCAATGAAACTTTTTTCTTCAGGTATATACATTGGTGCTGTTTCAGGTACGTGAATCACCCCCATCTGAGTAACATTGCAGACTCTAACTGTGGAATAGTACATCTAGACACGTACTGGTTTATCTGCAATGACCAATGATCAGATTCAAACCCCCATCCCGCGGAACAACTCATCCCTAACTCTGGAGGTTAAAAAAGCCTATGTACGTTCAATGTACCCTGACCTCCGAAACAAGGACACCGTAGCTCAGACAAGAATTAGATTTAGATAAGAAATTACCTGATCGGTGAGATGGATGTAAAATCACTCTTTCTGCGGCAATTCACACGAGTGCTGTAATGAGTGATAAAACTTAAGACTGTGGTGAGAATGAATATCACAGCTTCGTGCAGTCCCGTGGGTGGATTTTAATTGACATACTTTGGTTATATTTTATCGAGGAACATTTTTTACTGTAGTACTTGTACCTGTATTGATCATTGTAAATTCTATAAAATTTCTACAAAATGCTTGAACTGCTGAGTTAGAGCGGCAACAAGTAGGTCACAATATTCTACGAGCAAATTTGGAGTTCGAGGGTTTTTTTTTTGAATTTCTGTAAACTTTATATATTTGGTTTAAGTGTCAAGATAAAAAGTAATAAAAGAAGGAAAGGATATCTTACAATAGTTAGAAATAATTCTAGTTTTTTTCTGATTATTTTCTGACTTTCGAAATGGTGATTCTTTGAGAAAATTTCGCAATGTATGATCCGTTTTGAATTTGATATCGCAATTATACGCCACAACTAGATAGCAAATACGTCAATGCTGAATTACTGGAAATACACTGAAACTTTTTTTCGTCTTAAAAGCATGTATTGAGTAACTGCCAGGAAACTAAATAGAAACTTTAATTAGCAGTAAGACTGGGGTTTTATACCCCCGAGCAGGTGGTTGATTTATTCCGTAATGCCAAGCGTTTTGCAAATTGATTGCAAGTCTGAGGCATTATGAAGATTCTGATAATTGCTAAGCACAACAATGTTGCCATAACAGGGTTCAATGATGGTGTCAGAGAAATGGGAAGTTGATAGATCTGTTTGCTTTGTGATATTGATACACAGACTTATGATTGGGTAATTACTTATTATACAGACGGAATTCAATCGTTGGAAAAAGCTACATGATTAATAGTGTTTCATGAATGAGTTCGAATGGGAACTTCCCGTTCAACCACCGCGATTATGCATTGCTTGGAACACACTGGTTAATAATAAAAGCATATATATATATATATATATATATAGAGAGAGAGAGAGAGAGAGAGAGAGAGAGAGAGAGAGAGAGAGAGAGAGCACTGCTATTTTGAATTTATTGAATTTCTTGGCCTTTTCATGTTTATGAATGGTAAATGTTTACTTATCTAGATATCTAGCTAATATTCGTGATGTTTAACATTAAATTCTCCTTTTAATTTCAAGTGAGTTTTAAGTGCTCGTGTCAATATTGTAATCTGATAAATGTGGGCTTTAGAGCTGGCTAGTTATAATTTTTATTATTGTAAAGCTTAGTCAATGATTTTGACCAAAAAGTATGCCTTCTTGATTACAATATAACTCTGTAAAATTGATTAGCAAAGAGAATGTAGAAATCGTGGAGCAGTTAAAAACAATCAAAGCGGAGAGTGTGTTTTCCTCCACATCTCCTCTGTCTGTGTTTATAATTATTATAGGTTTAGAGAAAGACCTACATGTAATATGATGATTTATGACCACCGGTACCGCGTTTTTTTATCAGCCTCATGCAAGGATCTGAAGACTAGGCTTGAAATGAGAAGTGTGATTTTAAAGCAAATGACTTATTTTGCTACCTATGGAATAGCTGTGGTTATTTAAAAAAAAAAAAAACACCAGCATTTTGTCAGATAAAGTGAGGTTCAAATTCTATAACACATACCGGAAGTAGGAGAATTACACATTCAGATTGAGAAAGAACCGATACTCTAGCTTGAGAAAAAAAAAAGATTTTTTGACAACTATAGTTTTAAAGTTATGCATGTAAAAGTCACCCGTTGCATTTTCATCATAGGATACGGGCGTTCTTATTCCAATATGAAAATAATGAATAAAGCAACAAATTTTTAGCTAGTGTTGTATTTCATTCAAAGAGGCCATCAAAACTATAAATAACTCAAAAACAAACTTAAAATGAATCCTTTATTATCGTATTAACTAACACCAGATTACCATAGACAAAAAATTAAACAAACGATATTCCCTTTATTAAAAAAATAATCTCAGTTTCAGCTACCCTTGTATTTTTTAAAATAGGCAAGTTAAGTACAGTATTTCAAATTATTGAATAGCTTATACCGAAAAAGTACAATTTAATATTGGAAATCTTCAATATGTGATACTTAAAGGTGAAAACTTTAATTCAATGATCGATAATAATTCTGCCAAGTTGAGGTGAAAGGCTGTGCCTTCTTCATCTCTGACAGCAATTTACCGATAAACTGATTTCTCAAGGGTTTATATATTATTAAGTGTTTACTAAACATGGGTTGAGTGACAGGCCATTAAAATCATTCGTGAATGATGGTAGGTGTTTGCTTGCTATACATGAATTTGTATAGACTAGTTTAATCCTATTGAGTGTCTTCCTTTACAGAGAAGAAATTGGAACATAGTGCTCCTGAGAAAGAGGCGTCACAGCCAGACATTTCTGAGACGGAGGGCGCTAAAACTGAACCTGATACCAAGGATGTGACAGAAAAACAAGAGGAAACTATTAATAAAACAGAAAACCTAGACAATTCAGAGGGAGCAAAAGAAGATTCTAAAAGCAAAGAGGTTGAAAACCCAGCCGAAAGTGATACAATCGCCGAGAACAATCCAGAAAAAACTGAAGTTGAAAAAATAGCAGAGAACTCTTCTTTGATGGAAGGTGAAAAAGAAGCGGTTGTGGCTAAAGAGGGAGAACAGGCGGTGGGCGAGGTGAAGGAAGAGAAAAATGAAGAAAAGAAAGAGGAGGAAAATGAAGCATTATCTGAAACGATTCCTATAGAGGAAACTAAATCAGAGGCGGATCAAAAACAGAAGGATGAAGAGGAAATTAAAAGGAGGGAAGAAGAGGAAGAAGAAAGAAAGATAAATGAAGCAATGGAAGAAGAGAAGAAGCCGGTTGAAGCTGAGGAGGAGCAGCGATTGAAAGAAGAAGAGGCAGAAAAACAGAAGAAAGTTGACGAAGAAGAGAAGAAAAGGGCAGAGGAGGAACAAAGATTAAAGGAAGAAGAGGAACAGATGAAACTCAAAGAGGAAGAGGAGAGGAAACAGAGAGAAGCTGAGGAACAGGAGAGGAAACAGAGAGAGGCCGAGGAAGAGGAGAGGAAGAGAAAGGAAGAGGAAGTATGTATATCTTAGAATGAATTTAACAGTTACACATGCACATGAAGAACTTTTGAATTTGTCATATACAACTTAATACAACACAGAGTATATAGTTATTAAATGTAATTACTCACTACAATATACTTTTAGAAGTTCAGCATGACTTAAATGAGAAATTTTTGCTCATATGTTATTCACACCAGGTGTCTACATACATGTATCTGGTGCTGGTATAGAGCCATGATACCTGACATTTCATCTAATTTTTAATGACCACCTGTGTCACCTGGAAAAAAAATAATTACATGAAGCTAATCTCCAGGTGTCCACGAGGGATTGTATCTACGCACAACAATTCATCTAATCTCGAAATAATTCCCATATCAGTCAATCTGATGCTAATATGCCGCAGATATAATTACATGTAGTTTACCCCGGAAAATTCTTCATGAAACCTTTAATGAGAAATTAGGCATACGCACATGTACCTACGCACTGAGAACTTTAATTAAACGTTTCGTCATCACGTGTACGGATAACTAACACGTGCATGTACACGTTGCAGTTCTTGCTGCTGTTTGTATTTATTTACTTGAATAATTGATATGAATTTATCGTAACGTTTACTAACATTGCCATAGTCCATTTCTACTTGGGTAGGCGTCACTATGTGACCCCCCTTGTGTGCACGTACAATTGTTTCTATAAATAACCTATATCATTTTACATCTCATATATTCATACGTCGCTGAACGTAACATTAACGTTCGCGGAGTAAGTAATATGTCCACGTGACCTCACAATAGCGTCAATGTTTGCTAATGCGCGCCTGCCGACGTAACGGTCAATATAGACACGAACTTGCGGTCAAAAATGGATGGTAATTACCCCCTTTAAAAATACCGATCATGTAAGTGTCGACCTGTATACGAGTTATTTCCCATTACACAACTCTCGTACATAGTAAGGCGCTAAACAATTGTTATACACGTGGATAGTGGGACAAATAACCCGATCGGAAAATCACTTGCCCTGTTCCGTCAAGTCATAAAATAAAACAACATCGGATGTAGGCCCCGAATACACCAATTGTCATGTCATGGTCTATTTCGATCCGCGACCGTAATAATTGTCTGGTTGAGTTACAATGTCCGCATGCCTGGTTTGCTTCCGGACTTTCAGTGCGCATGTCTGGTTACAAAAGGTAAACACTTTGTAAGCGTGGGTTGGTGTATGGTAGACCAGGCATGCGCAGTGGCATCCCTTCAGTGTTCGATCATACTTTGTTTGGCACATTACTGTATAACTGAAAATACTCACATACCAAGTTTCATATTCCGAATTCCATTAAATTAATCAAGAAAATGTATTATGTATCCATGGATACATTAACAGCTTTAAAGATATGCCATCTTTTATAGTTTGTATCGTTTTCCTCACTAAATGCACATCCTACACAGATAAATTCTTTATCTTGAAACTTGCGCATACATTCCGGGGAACAGACAAGTTTACTAGTTTAGAATTGTTAATATTTCTATAGGGGAGGGGGGGTGTTATATGATAAAAGAATGTATTTCATATTTACCAATAGAGTACACCAACATCGTAATGGGGTTCTTCGTTTCTTTAAAGGGTTTCTTACTTTTAGCAAGTAAGTGATAGTTTTTCCTATATATTTGTTCGATAGAAATACAATGCAAAACGTACAAGTATAAATGGATTTGCATCAAAGTTTTACCAATTACAAAATTGATAATTGTCGATATGGTTTTTTTTTCTTCTTCTAAATTGTATAGGTGTATATGTGGTCTAACAAGTTTAAGCTCATACAGTGGATGAAATGTGGTCTATGAACGATACTTTAGGGAATGGATTGATGTTTCTGAACGATTTGGCAGTATATTGTGAAATAGCTTTCTGACCGAAGCTGCTCAAAATTCTTTACATCATCTTCTTACTTGGCTTGATATAAATCTGATGAGGGTCCTTGGTTTTTCATTAACTTCTAATTGGTTTCCAGTGAAAGTCATGCTTAGTGACTAAATGATATTGGAGGATAATACGGTATCTCTTCTTAATGAGAGGTAAAATCCACACGGTCCTGCTACCCTGTATCTGTGCTCGTGTTCTGTGGTGAAGCTGGTACTAAACTACAGACACACTGACTGCTACAGACCTCTATATCCCAATATTGGTCAAAATACAGGCTGGTTTAATAGTTTAATATCATGATTTTCATACGCAATCACTTAATGCCAAGATTGCCGCGAAAGTTGATTAAATGGCGGTATGCACCTTACAGTCTCGTCAGGGACCTGTACTCAGGTGTGCTTCCTGTACGTTTCTTACCTTATATTTCGATGCCCTACTATTTTTGCACAGTGCAGGAATATACTACATCTTCATAGAATAGACAGAAGTTACTCCGTTAATTCAGGAAAAGAAATGGCCTTTCGCGGACTCGAACCCTCGCCTGCTCGCTTGTTAAACCAACACGCTGAACATTGAGCCAATATACTACACAAGGAGAAATTGCATATATTAACTAAAGTTTACCACTAGATAATAGAATCATTGTAAAGAAAACTCTCCAGATATTGGATTAACAATAAAATGAGTTGACACTTGCATACCTATGAAATAACAAACTAATCGATATCGTGTTTACAATACCCGCACCAAACAGCAATCGGAACTTTAATTTGTCGGAGTTTTTGTCCTTACCTCCATACCAAACTTACATTATATATCCATGTATATGTAACATCTTGAAGAAAAAAAATATTGAAAGTTATAGTGTAATTCAATCATAATAATGTTACATTCAGCACACACTATATCGAGATAGAGGGTTAAAATTTTGACACATAGTGTACTTGTCTTAGTGGGCTTGTGCACTTTGTGTGAAAACCCTGACTACTCTTTAAGCATAGTGCACGTCTATTAAATTATATTACATGTAACGTAACGTGTGCGTTTTTCTTGTTTTGTATGAGTCACAATGCCCTTCCTTCGATGAATGCTTGCATTTCAGACCCCCAAATTGCACATATGTACCTGTGTATCTCCATCAATATACATGTATATATATATATTTTTTCATTTTATCTCCTTTTCTTTAAGGAGAGGATGGAGTCCACATTAGTCAATCAGAATGCAGACAAGGAAGCCATGAAATCCCTGATAGAGGAGAATGTTAAACTGAAGGAGAGTATGGAAAAAATGAAAGAGGATTATGAAAAAATCAAGGAAAAAGAAACCAAAATATCTCAAACGGAGAAAGAAAATCAGGAAAAATTAGAGCAAATCAAGAAATTGGAGACAGAGTTAGAAAAGCTAAAGATCCAGACCTCCAACGGAACCGGAAGTGAGGCATCTGCTCAAAAGATTTCCGACTTGGAGAAAAGGCTAATTCGTTTGGCAAAGGAAGATGAGGAGAAAGACAAGCAGATCACCTCCCTCAACAAAGAGCTACAGCAAACCAAAACAGAGTTACAGAAAAGAGAGGAACGGGCACCAGGTGATGGAGGGAACCAGCCATCGAAGTCATGTGTCATCCTGTAGTCTTTTATCTAGAATTTGTTCTGCATCAGAGGTGCTAAATGGGAGTACTTTTTATTCCTATTTTTGTACTTTTTTTCTCATTGATTTCAGAAGTCAAAAATTTTGAGTACTATATTGAAAATACGGACTTCTCTTTGATTTTCACGACAAACCATTGTATTGTTACTTGTTAAATTATATTTTTAATTGAATCCAGCTCATCAAAGCAAGTGTGATCATTGTCAGCTAGTCATTGATAGATGTACATTTGCTTAGTATGTAAGATAATGAAAGTATCAGTTGATAATCAATTCTACAAGTAAATATGTTTGCTTGCAAACAATACGTAAACTGCCATGGTAATTGATAAATGGAATATGATTTTTAGAATAACGTTAATGTATTTAGGGACTCTGCATCACACTCAGGACTTAATTTTGTATCGTTCCTTAAATGCCTCATGTTATGAGGGTTAATCGTATGTATAAAAACTACATTGCACAGCTTTTCAACGTCGGGGAAAAGGGGAGAAATAAAGCAGTGGGAAAAAGTTCACTTCACAAATGTCTATAATTCTTGACAAGTAAAAACATCCTAAGATATGTTCCTTTGCCCAAACTTCAAAATCTTAAATTGATAGGGGGTTTATTCTTCACTACAAGATTTCCATTTTTTATCAGTGCAAGGTTACAATCAATACTTCTATTTAAAAAAAAAAAAAAGGATGAAGTGACAACTTGTGTGTCTCGGTCATGAACTATTTTAGTCCCAGTCAGTCAAGTGGAATGAATCCTTTCCATTGAATGAATTACTGTCCGGAAATGTAAATGATTATTCGGAAAATATGTTCATGATTGGAATTTTTTTTAATCATTATTCTTAACCACTTGTTAGAGAGAATTACAAAAGTTGAAATTGATTTGAAATATATTTAACTCTTACTTATTTAAACAAACGTATACTTTCATTATTTTCATATACAGATGTACATCTACTACTTGAGTTTTGTGATTTTTTTTGTACAATTGTACGCTTCACATCCCAGTAGTCCGTCCAATGTGGGTTATCGCTCTGTATCCTAGTCCATATACCACGTGTAATTTACATGTCCGAAACGGACATTGTGTGTCTCTGAATATATCATGTCAATGTTTCGTACATGTACATATCCATGGAATGATTCTACTTTGATTTAAATGTGTACATAAAAAGTCTGTGTAACTAAATCACTGTAATAGAAACGACATTACTTGTTATATTGGAGTACTCTATTTTGATTTATCTATACTATGTGTGATAAGTTTTTAAAATATTTCAAATTATTATCATTATACCGTAGTTTTTGGTGAAATGTATTTTTTCAATATCTTTGTTTAAGTTCCAGATTTTTTATCAACAACATTAGGAGTTAAACAAAACACTATAACTTATATTAATGACTGTTTTCTGTCATGATGAAATGTTTCAGATATTTATTGCATTTGCTAATGTTTTGTATCAAATAAATCTTTCTGAATCTAGCACATTTGAATCAAGATTCCGTTAGAACACCCTGATTTCGCACTAGAATCGTGTATTCTGTGTGTGATTAATTCCATTGTGCTTGGGCTTTACATGGGTATCACACAATGATAATTTTCAAATATCGCTGTGCGGATTTGACGGGTCATTTGTGCATGAATTGCAATATGTGTATGTGAAAGTATGCATGCGTTACATTTTGCGTATATTATAATGTGCGTACATTGAAATACGCGTATATTACAGTATGTGGATATTTAAGAAATAAATTTCATTTTTGGAAACACGCGAGGGCAGGAAATACGACGCTTTACGCCAGTTTATCATAGAAGGGCGGGTTAACTAACGCTTCATTGAAAAGTAGACTGGCGTGAAGTATTACTGTCCATACCTTCATGTATTTTCAAAAGCGAAATTTATTTATTACTTTCATTTCTTTCGGAGTATTCCCAGCCGTTAGAATAGTCGGACTATATTTATCAAAATCCATACGCACATTGTTCTCTTTGACGAGGAAATGAACAACGGAACGTCACCGAGTAAATATGAATTTCAAATTTTACCAATTATCAGGGTTGCGTTCAAGATCGTAGCAGCTATCCTAGAGGTTAGGTATGGTGCCTGATTTGTGCCATTTTACAATTTGTCGTCTTTTCGTTATTTCGAGGCGAAAAGTAGCTAATCTTATAATTTAGTTGTCTTTTCATTTGGGGACGAAAAGTCGCTAATATCGCTTTGTTGTCTTTTCGTCTTGAAATAACAAAAAGACGATAAAGTGTAAAATGGCACAAATCCGTCCCCATACCTAGCACCTAAGCTAGCCACGACGATCTTGAACGCAGACCTACTGGATGAAATGGCTGCATGGGAACCCCGGCAATGTGTTTATTTTCCTTCATATATATATAGGTACCTAATTTTTTTTTCTTCTGTTTGCTGTACATAAAAAAATCACAAACAATCACATGCACTACAAGAGAGAAATGTTTATGCACAGTCAAAAACTACTTGAGATCACAAATTCGACCCATCTTTTAATGGCTAATGATTTCTATACAAATTATACAAAAACGATAATTGTATTCGAAGTCCCCTTTTGTTTATCATCAAATCAAATTTATCTCTATGTCAAATCAATCTATGACTAAACGGTATTGAACAATGTTAAGGTTCAGAAACGAGAATTAATTAAAGGATTTAAACTTCGCGTCACTTTGACCACGGATCTACACTAAACATACATAGTTTTGTTTGCATTTTATTCTCCGAGTCAATTATTTGTGCCCACACCCTATAAGGTTATCAATGTATGTCCTATTCTTTGACAGCTGGATGCTAAAAAGTGTGGTTTAGGAATTTGTGAAATACATATATTTATTTAAGGCTTCATTATTTCTAACACACATTTCTGTCAAATCTTATTTCTTTTAATCCATTCGTATTGTTCATTTTGACCTAAAGCTCGATCATCATATTACTTCATTAAAATTCAAAGCAAAAACTTGATAAAAATTTTCGTGATAATTTTATCATTAATTGTAAATTCATTATTATGTGAAAAACCGTGACCGGGTATTTTTGAAAGGTGGTAGCGGCATCAGACATGCAAGGGAGGATAACTCCCAAAATAATGAGACATATAGAATACCGAGCAATACAGATTTTAAAGGTATCACACTGTTGTTTTGATTACGTTACTGGAGCAGGTTGTGTTCGCTCCGGGGGTATCGACTCAAGTCCGAAGGACAAAGGTCCGTTACTTCCCGGGGTTGATACCCGGATTGAAGTAGATAAGAAACCCCTTTGTATATTTATAGAAAAAACAAATATGTTGAAATCACGTAAGAAAAGATGAAATTTTGAGGATGCAACTCCTTAGTAACGGGAAGATTAAGACAGCACGAGGTACCAGACCTATAATACATCAGCCTTCAAGGATACAGTATAATTATTTAGTTTATTTTCCGTTTCATCATGTTGCAATTTCTTTGTTGTTTTTTTTATACATTAGATAATTTTTCTATCCATTACATGTACACATCCTATAATTACTTGTACTAAATACCAACCTTGTGATTAAGCGTAAGCATTGCTGAGGTCGATCAGTACGATTGGTTTTATTTCAATTGTGCAGTGGACTAAAGTTAACTCGCACATGTACATACAATACGTCATAGTATAGACGATCAAAAACATCAAGCCTTGGTACTTTACCTACATGTATGCTGTCGTGGAGGGTGCGTTTTTAATCAGTCTTCATTTTTACTTTATTTTTGTTTTGCAGCACGAATAAAAAACGAAACCGAAGTATACTGCTCAAAATATCTGGGTTCTCAGTGGCATGCGACCAGAATGGATGTAAACATATTCAATTTGTTTTTAAATGTACAGTGTGCAATATATTCTCAGGATATTGAACGCTAACATTCTCTAGATTTTACGCAGATTTTATAATAGACTATTTATTAGCTATATAATAAATGAGCTTACTATTTGTATTTAGTGTATTTGAAGTGTTTGACGTAATAATATATAGCGTCTTTTGTGTATGATATCGACGCACATCTGGAACCATGCATTATCGCTCTTGGTACAGCGTCATGTCTATATATATATATATGATAAGAACTCCACAGAAAGATATCCACACACAGTACATGGATATCATTAAAATCGAGGGTGACCATGCCTCATCGATTAGTTTGGAACTAGAGTTTACTTAAGTAAGGAGAGATTTAAGCAGAGAATACACCCGCATGTCATTTTGTTATTCTATAGTCACGTTATAAAAGGCGCAAAGCAATCGATTGTCATCCGCTTCTACTCGACAGTCAAGAGAGTGGGTTTATCCTGAAGTGATGTTAGTGTCTGTTATAACGTCTGCATCACTCTTCTCAATCGTAACTACTCGGTTATTTCCGTATAACAGCGGTTACGGAAAAGACCGAGCGAGTTCTGACTGCCTTTTTCTGTGTAAGAGAGCGGTGACTATTATGATGGGATTCATTAAAAATCATTAAACCTCAATGTCTTCCCTTAATTTTTACAATAAAACTGTGGTATAATCATAGATCTTGGCGTGTTTTTGAAAGCAATTTAGAACCGTCCACTACCATATATGAATATGGACAACTGCGGAACACATCTTTCGCAAAGATGGTTTGGAGACAAAGAGTGCACGGTGGAATGTGTACACACACCCTGTGGAGTGGAAAGATGAAGAGACAGATAAAACCTCTGCAGTGCTAGAGGGGAAAGATGTGTTTGCCAGTGAAACCTGGTTGATTTTCTTCGTTTAATTAATGGAAGTAATTTTCATCAAAGGAAGAATAATCTACATGCACCTTCATATTGCTTGAACTGACGTTACAATGTTTCCTCAACTTATATTTCTCGATTTACAGCCTTTATTTGAAACACAATGGTGTGAATGAAGCAATTACATGTATCTTATCTTTTTATTATTTTTGTAAGCCTTTCAATATCATTCTGATAACAAATATTGGTATCGCTTAATAAGCAGTACTGTTCACTATTTTCGCCTTCTTTTTTGATAACAAAAAATAACAAAACAAAAAACAAAGAAAACAAACAAAAACTAGATATTCCACACCTAATACACAATTTATGCTTAAATAGGACAATAAATCGCTTGACAAGACAATGCAAATATTCAACGAAACAAACATTTTCCCACAACAAAACCACTCACTACAAAAATTACTCCAAATTTGAGTTCTGTGACGGTAAACACGCAATTCCAAGATTTCTGTCTTACAATTGCCATTTGTTGGATCACGAGAATCACGTGCAGCACGTCTGGGAGTAAAAAGCCAAGATTTCTAAACCTTTGGAAGGCTTCGTCTTTCCACAGTATCAGCTGAACGAAAAACTGATCAACTCCTCCAAGCAAAATGTGGATTAAACTGATCACCACTACAGACATCGCAGGCCCCGAGTCCATCTTGGAATTTTTCGAACACATGCGCACGACGTTCCACGTGGAAAACAGTTCCGTTGTTGTGAAAAATAACTGATGATAGAATTGCTTGTAAAAGTGATCATTTACGTAATTAAAGTATGACCAGTATGAATAATAATTTGGATAAATGTCTAGAATAAATAACAGTAGCATTCGCCACCTAATGTCCCTATTAATACACATCTTATATAGACATTTGAAACACTCATATGATACGATGATGGTCATTAGCGTTAAAATCCATATGAACAGCACCTCGGATGTGGCGTTGAAATACACGTGTTTATATCCAGTTTTTCCTTGGCTTTCATATGATCCTACAAATAAAGAGAAACACATATATTTAAGAAATTATACAAGAGACAAGAATTTCGATGAGAATATTGTTTCGATGTTCACCATGTCACAATCACGTTTAACGAGACTCTCAGAGCACACAACACGTATTCTAGATCCATTCAATCAATCATCATTTTCATTACCGATCATTTCAAAATTGGACGAGTACATTTTTAAAAAATCGTGTTCTCAAACATTGTTCCTCAGTTCACGAGCGAGGTCGGACGAGTTCGCGTCTTTATTCTCGAATGCAAAGGACGAAAAAAAAAATAATTAGAAGTATTTCGTCATATGATTCTTACAGTATATAACAAAATAAATGCTGTAATAGTCGAGTCTAAATACATAGAAATGTTCACTATGGGAATCATAAGTCCACCCTAGCACCAGAAGCCCCGAGTCAGCAGCCCTGAATTTCAAGATAGTAGAGGCATCTTCGCTTAGCGTGACTATACACAGATGCACACAGATTGCCTGCTGAATATCCCTGAGTGAAGCTGCATGAAGATTTTTAAAGATTACAAACATTTGTCCTTTTATGTGGTTTTGAACCCACACCTTGGCCCCACGGGTTCCGTAATCATAAAATTCACAATTGTTGTTCCTCATCTCAAATAGATGATCCATAATGAATTTCATAAATAATGGCAATGTAGTTTTAGAATAGTTGTTAAATGTAACAGACGATCAATGGCACAGACAACAACCAATATCGCAACTAGTGACTAAGGTGACTTAAAATTAAATTTAAACAAGAGGCCCATGGGCCACATTGCTCATCTGAGTCACCTTGGCCCATATCTGAAGACTATTCATATATATTTGCCTGTAAAACCTTAGTCCCTATTATGGCCCAAACTACCCTTTGCAAACTTGAATCTACACTATGTCAGAAAGCTTTCATGTAAATGTCAACTTCTTTGGCCTAATGGTTCTTGAGAAGAAGATTTGTAAAGCTTTTTCCTATATTTGTATGTAAAACTTTGACACCCCCCCCCCCCACTTGTGGCCCCATCCTACCCACCCCACCCCACGGGGGCCATGATTTGAACAAACTTGAATCTGCACTATGTCAGAAAGTTTTCATGTAAAAATCAGCTTTTCTGGCTCAGTGGTTCTTGAGAAGAAGATTTTTCCTATATATTTGTATGTAAAACTTTGATCCCCTATTGTGGCCCCATCCAACCCCCGGGGCTCATGATTTGAACAAACTTGAATCTGCATTATTTCAGGAAGCTTTCATGTAAATCTCAGCTTTTCTGGCTTAGTGGTTCTTGAGAAGAATATTTTTAAAGTTTTTCCCTATATATTTGTATGTAAAACTTTGATCCCCCCTTGTGGCCCTACCACCGGGGGCTATGAGTTGAACAAACTTGAATCTGCAATATGTCAGGAAGCTTTCAGGTAAATTTCAGCTCTTCTGGCCCAGTGGTTCTTGAGAAGATTTTTAAATGACCCCACCCTATTTTTGCATTTTTGTGATTATCTCCACTTTGAAAGGGACATGGCCCTTCATTTGAACAAACTTGAAAGCCCTTTACCCAAGGATGATTTTGGCCATGTTTGGTTGAAATTGGCCCAGTGGTTCTGGAGAAGAAGTCGAAAATGTGAAAAGTTTAACAGACAGACGGAGAGACAGACAGACGGACAGACAGAAGACGTATAAAAAGCGATCAGAAAAGCTCACTTGAGCTTTAATCAGCTCAGGTGAGCTAAAAAGCTTCACTGTCAAATGGAGTATTTCATACAACAACCGGTTCAATCACTCATACAACAACCGGTCCATCACTCATACAACAATCGGTTCAATCATTCATACAACAACCGGTTCAATCACTCATACATCAACCGGTTCATTTACTCATACAAAACCGGTTCAATCACCCATACCACAACCGCTTCAATCACTCATACAACAACCGGTTCATTTACTCATACAACACCCACTTCTATCACTCACCTTTGTATACTGTGTCAAAACAGTTACATCTACAGCTTGTTCTGTTCACTATCGGCTTATTGGGAACCCAGATCATCTTGTGGACTATGCCTGATAACAATTAGAATGGGAAAAATCAACAAAATTATCTTATGAAGCGATTACAGTACAAGAAATATGAATGTTGTGTACATTTCGAATTTCGGCACATTTTCTGAATGTTGGGAATGGAAAATAGAAAAACTTACCCAGAACTAAGTGCAAGTGTTCATTATACATGTAATATTCAGGAAATAGAATGTGAATTTCAACTTGTATTCATGTGCACAGCATTTTTGCACCTAGTAAAACGTGGGGTTTTTTTTGGTTTTTTTTTTATATTTACGTGAAAAATTTAGTTAATTTACCTATATTATTATATATAGAGAGAATAAAAACCGACCCCTTTTCAAACCCATTCATTTCTTTTATTATTAAAGATAACTTTAAAACTATTCAAAATCCTGGCAATATATTTTAAATTCATTTGGTAATGACAGTGTCATATATCATGTCCAATTTTCAAGTATGGATATCTCAATATTTTTTCTGCCATAAATGTTCATCATCATTTATATACCTGTACGTATTGCATTACCACCAAACCCATTTGCCATTAGCCATGTCCCTGTATATGAACTTGTATCGTATGCAGACAAAATGCATGTTGATATAATGGGTGGATCAGCAGGTAGCTTTCTGATCCATCACTAATCTGGTGTATCGCATCTTACCAGTAAGATACAGCTAGTTTTGCAGCTAACCACGAAATCGATTGACAGCTTTCTCAGTTGCGGATCATTGTTTGGCCTGTCCATTGTGGTTAGCTTAACTTCAACTGACCAAGTGAAAGCGATCTGCTCTCCTGAATGCCTAGTATTTTGCATGTATGCAGAAACTACCACCCTCCATTCCAATATTTACCCTACGTCAATATCACGACCTGACGCACCCGCTCCCCCATACCCCTTAAATATACGCCTATTGCGATCGGGGGCTTACCCCCCCCCCCCCCCCCCGGTTCTATAACAATAGCACAAAGTTTGGTCTATATTGCGGGTACATCGCTGGACACATCAACTGGAATAATCAGATCTTTGATCCGCTCCGTTAGCGACATTACAATAACGGAGTGGATCAAAGATTGTAGGAATTTCAAGTTAAAACTTTGTATCACCTGCTTACCTATATGAATGAAAGGAATAACACAGATAACTGTCGCTGCCAGCAGTCCCGGTAACTGCCCGCTCCTCCCGGTGGTTACCTCCATGATCTCCCGTGGACTTCCGGTCAGCTTGAATAAATAAGTGTGAATAAGACACCTTCAGTCGGACACCAATCTCTTTGTGTGGTACTTAGTGTTCTATAGCTAGCTAAATTTTTGTCTTTGCGTTGTACTACATAACCTTTCAGTTAGATAATTTTTTTATTGATAAAATTTTCCAATCCTCAGACATACAACAAACTTAGAGTGATTTAATTCAGTCCCATTATATTTTTCGTTCTCTATAATTTTGTTAATGTCAAATATTGTTTCATATTTTTACAGTCATGATAAAAAAAAACCACTATCTAATTCTCCATACTCATATTCTTTTAAAATAATAATATATAGGTGAACTAATATCCTCAGAAAATTTTTAGCAACATATTTTGAATGAAACCATTCCAGTTCCATTACAAAAGTAATTGCTTAAATAGGTTTGAAAACTGAATTAAAAATAATACGTCCTTCATTAATTCATTAATCATGTTCCCATCTCCACCAGTTTTTTGACTTTGCGATTGAAGATTGGATGGCAGGGTAGGAAAGGGGGGGGGGTGGGGGGGTGGGGGTAGGCTTTCGCACATTCAATACTCCAGAGCTTTTTCTACGTTTGTTGGAATTTCATAGCAATTATTCGTGCCATAATACATGAAT
The DNA here is from genome assembly GCF_947568905.1 of Ostrea edulis. Taxonomy (NCBI): domain Eukaryota; kingdom Metazoa; phylum Mollusca; class Bivalvia; order Ostreida; family Ostreidae; genus Ostrea; species Ostrea edulis. The sequence goes on along the minus strand of NC_079170.1, from coordinate 13,664,380 downwards.
ACATACCTTGTATCGAATACAATAGTCCACGAGGTTCGAATTGAATGGCGACCTTAACAGCTTAACACACGTTGCATTGCAAGTGCTGGGGCTTAAATAAATGTTTGAGGGAGAGTAGTGGGAAAATACACAAGACCTTTTTTTATACATTAAATGTTTGAGACGGCGACGCAAGATTATACAATGTGGCTATAAATGGCATCAGTCATGCACAGAGTAACCGAGGACCTTTAAAAGGGGTAAATCTATAAAGCTCTCAAGTCTGTTCCAATATTTCCCAGATCTGCAGGCCTCGGCTTTTGCGGTCTCATCCTATGCTAAGCTAAGGACCGCCCCATTTAGTCACCTCTTAACTACGACAAGCAAGGGTACTACGAACCTATTCTAACCCGGATCCCCACGGGGTGCCCCTAAACAGAATACAAAACACAATGCCATGACATTGTTAAACATCCGACATAACCCTTATACACAGGCACTCGACATTATAATAAACAAAAATGTCTTCCTGTAAACATTAAGACAATTTTATTTATTATTGATATTTTTAAAAACGTCGAGTGCATGTGCCCTTATACATGTTACATTCTCCCGTGAATACTAAGGTATAAACCGGATGCAATGGGGAAATGCACAAGTGTACGTTTTCACCGGAGGTTGATGACGCAATCTTTTATTTATAGTTTGGAACCGGGAGTCAACCGGCAATGTTTCAAAAACCGTACTTGTATAATTTGTGAAAACAAGTTTTAAGTGTTGTTACATGTAAGAAAAACCGATTAATATATCAAGGTAGTACTCTACATCGTCATAATGGCTGACTTCCTTTAAAAACATGGATGAAAAAATCTATATCAGCAATATTTGACTTTTCCTTTTCCATTTAAATACCTAGCCGAGTAGCGCAGTAGGTTAGGATACCGACTGCTGAACTGTAGGTCGCAGGTTCGAGTCCAGTAGGGGTTTTAAATTTTTTTTCAGATTACCTTCTACTAAAACTGTATTTTTTGACAAAATAAAGTAAATTTGAAAATTTTCAACTTCAAAATATTGTTGTACATATCCTCCACTTTTCATCTACATCAAATTTCTCTGGTGTAGCATACCTCAAAAAAAGAGGTAATGTATTAGTTGTTCACATGTTAAAAGTTAAACGGACATCATTTGTGAAGTTACAATGCGCTTGTAATGAAAAAAAAAAAAAAAAAAAAAAAAAAAAAAAAAAAAAAAAAACCGACATTCAGGCTTGTAAGCATAAATACTCTACTGTCAGATTTATATCATTGGATAAAAGTATTTATATTGTTGGATTAAGGTATGAAACTCAAACGTTATATATTATTTGTACCACATTGTGTCCCCAGTTGAAAAGTCCAGATCAAGACTTAATTCTGGGGTTAAAGGTCAAAGCTACAAATAAGCTTAAGACTATATCATTACAGCTCTAGCAATGAAACAATCCAATTAAAATTAAAACAATATTTCTTTCAATCTATGTCAACATTGATTTTCTGTTAGAAACATGTGTCTATGACACACATATTGTAGTCCTGTTTAAAAGGACAAGAACTCGTTTCATAATTACCTCTGATTCCCAGCTCTATCAATGAGTACCGGTTGTCTTTTCCGGTGTAAGAGTCTAGGTCAGGAGCAATGTCTTATGGCGGATACTGCTACCATTCCGCGGGTTATCGTCTCTGTCAGGTATATCTACAATCCTATCTGGAAATGGTGAATCCAACTCTATTTCCGATCAAAGCTGTGTTCAATACATTATTCTGCACATGAACCACGTGCTGTTCATTTCTTCTTGCAGTATTTACATACAGACAGAGGCTCGTAGTTAGTCGTTATCGATATTAGTGGTAAAATGTCTGCGACTTCCGCAGTCTGGCTACGTCAGTCACCGCAGCATGATATTACATAACTCTTTAGAAATGATGGATATAAAATTGTGTAGCAGAGACCATGATTAGAAATCGATGTTCCTACACATGAAACTCAGTCCTCGTATTGATTTTATGGAATTGACATTGTCGAGTTCTGGGATTCAGAAGTAGCTCGGGTTCTCTTGTTTCGTGTCGTCTGTGGTCAGTGTGCCGACAGTTCCTGTATGTGTATACAATAACAAATCTCTCTAACACGTTTTCTCCAACATATGTGCATGTAATTAGGTCGCTACAAGGGTTGTATGAATCTTAAAGATTTTCCATCTGTGTGGAATGTATGTGCGAAGATATTCGTCACTTGTGGAGTGAATAGATTGGACGGCCAGGAAGTGTGAGGGGAATATGGTAGCAATGAAAAACGGGGGGATTTCACGAAATGGGAAATCTAGATACAGCAGTGCAGGGTGTCTACTGTAGCACAGACTAATTAAACTATTCGTTAAATGTACACACACGTGTACTTGACGTGGATTATAAACTCATACCCGTCACAGACGTGTGTACTTGGCGTGCATTATAAACTCATACCCGTCACAGACGTGTGTACTTGACGTGCATTATAAACTCATACCCGTCACAGACGTGTGTACTTGACGTGCATTATAAACTCATACCCGTCACAGACGTGTGTAGTTGGCGTGCATTATAAACTCATACCCGTCACAGACGTGTGTACTTGGCGTGCATTATAAACTCATACCCGTCACAGACGTGTGTACTTGACGTGCATTATAAACTCATACCCATCACAGACGTGTGTAGTTGGCGTGCATTATAAACTCATACCCGTCACAGACGTGTGTACTTGGCGTGCATTATAAACTCATACCCGTCACAGACGTGTGTACTTGACGTGCATTATAAACTCATACCCGTCACAGACGTGTGTACTTGACGTGCATTATAAACTCATACCCGTCAGACACGTGTGTACTTGGCGTGCATTATAAACTCATACCCGTCACAGACGTGTGTACTTGACGTGCATTATAAACTCATACCCGTCACAGACGTGTGTACTTGACGTGCATTATAAACTCATACCCGTAAAACACGTGTGTACTTGGCGTGCATTATAATCTCATATCCGTCAGACACGTGTACTTAGCGTGCATTATAAACTCATACCCGTCAGGCACGTGTGTACTTGGCGTGCATTATAATCTCATACCCGTCAGACACGTGTATTTAGCGTCCATTATAAACTCATACCCGTCAGACGTGTGTACTTGGCGTGCATTATAAACTCATACCCTTCACACACGTGTGTACTTGTCGTGCATTATAAACTCATACCCGTCAGACACGTGTACTTGGCGTGCATGATAAACTCATACCCGTCAGACACGTGTGTACTTGGCGTGCATTATAAACTCATATCCGTCACAAACGTGTGTACTTGGCGTGCATTATAAATTCATACCTGTCAGACACGTGTATACTTGGTGTGCATTATAAACTCATACTCGTCACAAACGTGTGTACTTGGCGTGCATTATAAACTTATACCCGTCAGACACGTGCGTACTTGTCTTGCATTATAAATTCATACCTGTCAGACACGTGTGTACCTGTCGTGCATTATAAACTCATACCCGTCAGACACGTGTACTTGACGTGTAATATAAACTTTACCCGTCAGACACGTGTACTTAGCATGCAGTATAAACCCATACCCGTCAGACACGTTGTACTTGACGTGTAATATAAACTTATACCCGTCAGACACGTGTACATGTAGTTGACGTGCATTATAAACTCATACCATTTAGACACGCTTACCTGTATATCATACGTTTTACATGATATGCGTTAAAACACATGAGATCACATCTGATATATACTATACATATGTGAATTACTAGCTGTAACAATGTAGCCCTCTCCGATTTTTTTAGGGGGGGGGGGGGGGGGGGCTACAACTCCTTAGGATCTCCGTAATGGTACAAATGCGGGAGTGATTCACTCCCGTGACATTTTCGATAATTCTAAACATTTGCTGACTTTCTTTACGTAAATAATATGATATTCTATGTTTCTTAGTCAATAAATTTACAACCTGCAACTTACGATTCGCGTGGCTCTATTCTACTGCTGTCAACAATTTCGATATATTCCAATTTCTCTATTCATATTTGTGCGCCATGTTTGATGTACTAGAGTTTCAACTTTCGATTGTCAAGTTATTCGCATATATGCCATATAAGGTAGTATTTACATTAATCGACAAGTACGGAGGAGAAAGCTATTTCGTCGGTATTAAAAAGGTTTAGATTTAATATCAAGTTAAAAAAAAACCGAAAAGCAGAGCGTAAATTCTTTCTGCAACCACGATTTTTCTTTCTTTATCGGAGTGAAAGATTTCGCGCATTTTCGCTACATTTTCGCGTATATTGTCAATGTTCAGATTTTTCAGTAGATCCACCCACGAGATCTCGCGATAACAAGCATGACGGAGCAGACGAAGAAATTTGCATACTGTACATGATGTTCAATGAAAAACAACTTTATTAGACATGCTCAAACACAAAGTTGGTACTTCTTTTGGTGTAAACAACATTTTGGACTAATGCCCGGAGCTTATTATCGGTTTTTCATAAAATTATTTTGCACCATTACAGAGATCCTATGGAATTATAGCCCTATCCCAAAAACGTTAGAACAGAAAAAAGAATTCGGATAGGGCTACATTATTGCAGCTAGTGAGTTACGTGTATGTATTATATACGTTGAACAAGACATGCATCATTATGTTTTGACTCATCAGATCAATCGAATTTTCTATTATCTAGATGTGTGCATTGATAAGAAAAAGGAACAAATGTTATAAGAGAAAGAAAAAGTCAGGAAATATAAAGGATGTTAACACCTACAAGGAACTAAAAGGTTTGATTGATTAAATGTTGTTTAACGTCCCTCTCGAGAATATTTCACTCATATGGAGACGTCACCACTGCCGCCGAAGGGCTGCAAATTTAGGCCTATGCTCGGCGCTTACGGCCTTTGCGCAGGTAGGGATCTTCATCTTGCCACACCTGCTGTAACACGGGACCTCAGTTTATGCGGTCTCATCCGAAGGACCGCCCCATTTAGTCGCCTCTTACGACAAGCAAGGGGTACTGAGGACCTATTCTAACCCGGATCCTCACGGGATCTGTGTTGTGCCACTCTTATCTAATGTTATAAACATGTATGTTTAATGTTTATAAATTTGACTAACAGTATTTACGTTATCCCACTGTGATGTACCACTTTTATCTAATGTTATAAACAAAAACGAAAAACACAGCAGGAGATACGACGTTAATATTGGAAGTATATAGACAGTATGATAAAATCAGAACCAGATGATGCGAACCAAAACAGAAATAAACGATTCTGGACTTTCATCAAACATAGGAAGTCGAACGGTAGTAGTATACCACCCTTAAAAAGGGACGGCCTTCTTCACCAGGAATCAGTAGACAAGGTAAATATTCTAAACAAGCAGTTTCAGAAAGCTTTCTCGGAAAAAGTGAACATCACAACTGAGGAACGATGCAACCTGAAGGGTGGGTATCCCAGAATCGAAGACCTAGACATAACAGTTAACGGAGTCCATAAGTTACTCAAGGGGCTGAACGTAACCAAAGCCCCAGGACCAGGCCCCGCCGTCACCAACATCACTCAACTCATTCCTCAGCCTCAACTCTGAGGTTTTCCCTCAAATACTTAACTTCACACTCAAGTCACCATCACCACATAAATTTGAGGTTTCCTCAAGTGATAATCTTGAGGAAATCCTCAAATATTTAAGGTTAGCTTCATAGCAACCTTAAAATTTTCCTCAAGCATATTCAATATGGCAGGTAGACGTCGCAGACGACGTAGGTTTCTGAGATATCGGAATCGACCATCAAAAAGGGTTATTCGGGACCGACTGAACCCTTTAGAAACCTACACGGACGATGAGCTTTTCGAGCGGTATAGATTTCGGCAGGCATCAGTCGTGTATCTACTGGACTTGATAGGCGGAGCTTTGATAGACAGCACAAAAATCAATGCCTTACCTCCGCTCTTGCAGCTGTTTGTATGCCTCAGGTTCTTTGCGACAGGCGCATACCACAAACTTATAGGTGATAGTATCAATGTTTCCGAGTCCACCGTCGGTAGATGCTGTAGATCGGTCACGGATGCCATCCTTAGAGTTCGACAACAATTCATTGTATTTCCCAGAGACGCACAAGCACGAAAAACTAAGCAAGAGTTCATCAAAATAGCCGGTATGTTGTCAGTCGTTCTGTTTTCTTTTCTACTTTCTTTTCAAAATTCAGGGAGGATAACTCGTGCTAAGGGGTCGTGCGTAAATTATTCGATTCTAAATATTACATAGTAGGGGTGTAATATTTGTATTCTAGGCTATATTTATCATTTATAACCCAACCAATAGTAACCGTATTATCTCTCTCTCTCTCTCTCTCTCTCTCTCTCTCTCTCTCTCTCTCTCTCTCTCTCTCTCTCTCTCTCTCTCTCTCTCATTATTTTCATTGGTTTCCTTTATGAAAAGTCCCGTGGGGATCCGGGTTAAAATATGTCTTTTTTATATGCATTGGTTTTTTTTAAAATAAACTTTGAATTTATAAATTAACACAGGATTCCCAAACACACTAGGCTGCGGTGATGGAACGTTTATAAGAATCATAGCTCCATCTGAAAACGAACCGGATTTCGTGAATAGAAAGGGGTTTCATTCTTTGAATGTTCAGGTCAGTATTTTATTACTTTCTCCTTTGGTATAAATTTCACAGAAAAATGCAGAACATTCAAAATGCACATATTATTTTTTGTGACCCCCCCCCCCCTTTATGAAACGGAAGTCTGCAATCTGCATCTTACATTAGAAGCATCAAATGTTGAAGTGCCAGAACTAGAAAATATTCAATATCATATATGTATGTAATAAATTTGCAACTTATCAGTCCCCTTGAAAAGTTTGAGTTTCAAATTATGAATAGATGGTTTGTGACACCAACTTCAAATTTACGAGTGTGTGTGCCAGCTGGCCCGGCAGTGTTCACGACAGTAGAATTTGGCGGGAATCCTCCCTTTGTCGGCAGTTTGAAAGAGGTAAACATTTTTATTTTTTCGTAAAAGTTATTTGATAAAACAAATTGAAAATATTTAAATTATAATTAAATTTAATTATGAAACACTTGTATATTCAGGTGAACACAATGGTATTTTGTTGGGCGATTCTGGATACCCCTGCAGACGTTTTTTAATGACACCATACCTAAACCCACAGACAAACACTCATCAAAGATTTAATGCATCCCTGTGTCGAACGAGAGTGCTCATTGAACAAAGTTTTGGCATTTTGAAACGAAGGTTTTCCTGCCTTCATGGAACACTGAGGCAAGGGAGCTTACATAACACACACACACACACACACACACACACACACACACACCAATCTAATTAAAATTAGATGTTAGATCCGCTCGCGTACGTATATAATGCATGTAATTTCTAAAGTAACTTCAGTCATTATGTGAAACTATAAATTTTAGAACTACCCCGGAACAGGCAGTGGCGTACGTCGTGGCCTGTGTCATTCTTCACAATCTCAGCATTGAGACTGGTGATGTGATGGACAGACAAGACCAGCCAATGGGCGCATTTGACCAGACCGCTCACCAAGTTGCGTACAATTCTCCAGAGGGAAGTCGCATGCGCGATTATATCGCACAGACGTATTTCGGGTAGAGGTACGTATTGCATTTAAAATTTTACCAAACTTATCTGTAACACCTATACGTTTAAATTAATTTCCCCCCAAAATGTCAGTGTAATTCATCAAGAGGGGGGGGGGGGGGTCCCCATTTTTTATGGATCAAAATGTTCAAGAGCTATTCAATTTTAACGAGCCTTTGAGTCAAAATCATATGAAAGGTGGATTCTTACATCACTTAAATTCATCAACAACAGTATATCATTTAATTCTAGGATAAATAAGACCACTGATATACATTTACGATATTTTTGTCGCATTCAAGTATCACTTAAGATTTCCGAGTTAAAAAGTGCATGTATATATGTAACAGAACAGTTTTGTTTAAGACGTAGACAATTTGAAAGTGAAAAAAAGGAGTGCCAAGGGAAGCTCAGAATGCAGAATTTTGCACCATTTACCCCAAAGCTCAATCAGTATATACAAATGTATATTCAATATTACAGTTGTAGACTAGTGATATATATATATATATATATATATATATATATATATATATATATATATATATATATATATTTCATTTCAGGTCGTGGACAGACTTTGGAATTACATGTACATGTTAAAGCAGAATCTCATTTGAAATGTTAAATAATGTTCGAAAAATGAATAGCTGTGTAACCTTTACTGTTTCTTCTACTTTTCTTGTTTACTTCCCGGATCAAGGGTTTAAGATTGTTCAAAGGTAATTCATTGACACATTGGGTTTATGATGGATTATGGAAATTCAGAATTCAATATACAGATATGAATTAATAGATGGATAGGTCGGTAAGAAGATATTGCCACTTGGCAATTTAGCTGAAGTATGTCCTATATATCTGATAAAAACAATGACAATGACATTAGTGATCAAATTATTTTTCATTTCTGGTCGGTTTTTTTCTTTTGAGAAGATGTGTTTGGTCTTTCCTGACTACATACAAGCTGGGTTTACATGTAACATGCACTCAGGAAATTCCGCATTTAGTTTACAAATCAAATAGGATTTCTTTAATTCAATTAAATGATTTTCATTTTGAAATTTCTTTTCCTCTGCCTCTAATTTTCTCTGTTCCAGTTCAAGTTTCTTCATTTCTAGAACAAGTTTTGCGTTTTCTAGCTTAATGTTTTCTATTTCCAAATCCTCGACAACATCTCTCTTTGTCTTCCTGTTCTTCTTCTCCATAGATCGTCTAACTGTATATTAAAATATCAGCATGATTATAACATTTTGTTTCGTATTATATCAATTCAAGTCATTGTTTACTTGTCTCCAATTCCAGTACGTTTTCACCCATCTTGCTAAATCGTTAAACTTACCACTAAATGAGCTTGATGCGTCACCGCTCCCACTTGCCACACAACTCGAGACACCTGTCACCGCGGCTGAAGCACATACTTCCTCTTGAGGTTCAGAAAAACATGTCAGTGGTTCTACAATCAGTATAGAATTATGACTATTTTCATCTTACCATATGAATCTTAAAATTAGAAGGAAAAAAAATCTTTTTTTTTTAACAGTCCTAACCATTTTTTTTAACACAGTCCTAACCAATGAAATAAAACAAATTTATTACCATCTGAATCAATTCCGCCAATCACGCCTACAATGTTGGGTCTAGAGTCCATAGCTTGATAGAGGACCTCCTCAGCTTGGGTCAGTGGTGGCATTGGTGGACCTCCCCCTGTCTTGGGACGGCGTATTCCGTCAATCTTATCCTTGGCTATAAATTATATAGATAAATTATTATTATCATTATTAATATATTAAAATTTCTCCCCCCCCAAAAAAAAGTTATCAATTTGTATATTTACCTCTCTGTTTTACGTTGTCGTACTTTTTAGAAATTGATTCTGAGGTTCTTTCATTTCTAAATTGCCTATATGAATTAGAAAATAAATCTAATGTTAGATTATTTAAAATGAACAGCGCTAATTATCATCAAATATTTATGCAAAAATTGAAGGCACTTTTTTAAAAATCTCATTTCATCTTTCAGTTTGTAATTTATATAAATCAATAAAATGATGGTGATGATGGTGTATATTGATAGTGCAGACTGCCAAGTAGGGGCCCTGCTACACTAATCAATAAAAAGGGTGATACCATGGTGAATTTTAAGCAGGCGCCGATATTTTTTAAGAGGGAGGGGGGTGACAAGCAAACAAATTAATTATAAAACATAAAAATAATTTTCAAACCCTTAAGAGGGGGTGACAACATTCACCCTTCACAACATGGGTTCATTTTATCAGTTTATCTTTACATTTACTAATAAATAAAAAGGGTGATGCCATGGTGAATTTTAAGCAGGCGCCGATATTTTTTAAGAGGAGGGGGGGGGGTGACAAGCAAACAAATTAATTATAAAACATAAAAATAATTTTTAAACCCTTAAGAGGGGGTGACAACATTCACCCTTCACAACATGGGTTCATTTCATCAGTTTATCTTTACATTTTCATATCATTCATTACGTCTAGAAAAAAAAAGGGGGGGGGGGCACCCAATTTGTCGTACTGTGCGTGTGAAAGTAACAGACACTGATAGATGTGAAAAAAGTAAATGGGATTGTCCCACATCCCCTGATTCTACTTGCTAATTACGAAAGAAGAGAGATGGACGTAGCGCATAGTGCTTCCTTTTAACCAGTCATAATAACACAGAACAAATTGAATAACACGATAAATTATTTTCCAAGATACGTAAATCGTGAAATGTGAATCATATAAAGTGTAAGTGTTAAGTTAGGCTGAACAATTAATCAAGTATTTGGTACAAAGAGGGTTTGAAGAATTTTAGAATTCAATAGACTAAGAATACGGTAGGTTCTAATTTTGGTGTAGGAGTGAAATACACTAGGATAAATTTTGTGTATACACCTTCTAAGGGAGGCAATGCTGAGGAATCGTCTGATCATCAAAATAGCATCAGCAGCAAGGAGTAAGTGGAAGGCAGATATAGAATACTTACGAATTCAATGTGTCTGTTATAGACTGCCATGTCTCTTCTTTCAGTTTTACATGTTTCCCCTTCATCCCCGCCCCTTTCATTTTTCCAAATAACTTCTCTTCGTTCTTCAAAACTTCCTCGATCAACACGATCTCCTCCTCAGTGGACCAGTTAGCCCCCCGCTTCCTCTTTGCACTCGAAATCAAACTTAAAATATCTTTTTCAGCCATGTTTACAAAACACAAATGCAGACGAGAGAAATTTTATTACGTAAAATCATTACATAAAATATTCCGCGAAATCACCCGAAATTAATCGTGTACTTTCTCAACTGAGTTGAGTGTGAATTTTCAGCCTCAACTGAGGTACTCCTCAGACTGTTTGGTGACGGCGAATTGAGGAAAATCTCAGTTAAGGAAACCTCAAGGATTTGAGTTGAGGGTTGAGGTTGAGGCAAAGGAAATTTTGGTGACGGCGGGGCCTGATAATATATCACCAAGTGTCCTTAAAGAACTAGCAGATGTTGTGACGCCAATCTTTACCGTGATTTTCAATCACTCTTACCAAACAGGAGAAGTACCCATCTTATGGAAAACAGTCAACATCTGCCCTATACAGGTGTATATAAGAAAAGGAAAATATATGAGGCAGTAAATTACAGGCCAGTGTCATTGACGTGCATCTGTGGCAAGATCATGGAGCACATCGTGACTAGTCACATCATGAACCATGCTGATGACAATAACACCATGTACCCACTACAGCATGGATTCTGTAGAGGCCTCTCATGTGAAACTCA